>NC_053448.1:27444873-27718033 GCF_007990345.1 Gossypium hirsutum | reverse complement strand
TGCTTGCCAAAACTAGAAAGAAAAAACAAAAAATTTTCATCCTTGGTTCATCCTGGCAAAAATAAGAGAAAGAAGAAATGAAGAGATCGCCATGCATGTACTGCTAGGTATGTTTGATATGTTCCTGAATGCTATTTTTGTTAGCTTGTTTCTAACATGTTAATCTTGTATGATGAAATGGCACTTGACATGGATGCATCATTCTGGTTGATGTTTGATGTTGTGGTGATGAGGCATGAGGATGAGTTAAGATTCGGCCTAGGTGGAGGTTGTGTTAATGCCATTGCATGCAAAATATGAAGCTTGTTAATGATGCATTGATGATGGCTTGATGATTCTTGAACCTCCTTTTTAGCATTTTTGTGTGAGCACATATGTGCCTTGGTTGCTAAATGGAGAAGAATCGGCTAGCAAGATGTGTGCTAAGGCCGAATGTAACTTTGCATGTTAATGAGCAATGCATGTGTTAAATTGATGAAAAGGGGAGGATGCTTTACTAGTGTGTATATGTGTGTATTAAGTGTTGAAATCGACCCCAAAATGGACATGCATATTCGGCCAAGGGGAAGAAATTAGCTAATATGTTGTGTTGATGCATGATTTTTGCATGTATGAGACTTTAATGTCTAATGTATGAATATGGGCTAAGTGCCTTGTGTTCATCTTTGATGCCTAAATGATGAAATCAATTTATTTGTTTGATTAAGCTCAAGAGCAAAGGGGAAATAAATCCGATAAAGGGAAGGAAAAAGTGGTCGAATAGTTAGCGGGATCGTTCGACAACACCCGAGGTAAGTTCTTGAGTAAGAGAGCTTAAATTACAATGTGATTAAATCATGCTCTATGTGTGGCTATTGAGCCGAATGTGCAAGGACGATATGTGCCTTGTGTTTGAGTTTCGCAAATGAAAATGAAATATGAATGTGCATGATTAATTGAATGCTGTCCGGGCTAAGTCCCGAAGGCTTTGTGCTAAGTGAATATATCCGGACTAAGATCCGAAGGCCTTTGTGCGAGATACTAAATCCGGGTTAAGTCCCGAAGGCATTCGTGCGAGTTGTTAAATCCGGGTTAAGTCCCGAAGGCATTCGTGCGAGTTATTAAATCCGGGTTAAGTCCCGAAGGCATTCGTGCGAGTTGTTAAATCCGGGTTATGTCCCGAAGGCATTGTGTGAGTTACTAAAACCGGGCTATGTCCCGAAGGCACTTGAACGAGGAGCTATATCCGGTTAAATTCCGAAGGTACGTGAATTGGAAATGAATGAGCTTGCTGTAAAATTCCAGCTAATACTCGAAAAACATCCCAATATATGGGATATGTTACGTATGTGTTGAAAATTAATCGAGCCCTTACAAATAAATGTTCGCTCAGTTGATAAACGAGCTACCGGCCTTCGGCCAAGTTAGTTTATTGTGTATGTACATAAGGGTTGTTAATGTTGTGAAGCAAGTTTGATATCGGTAAATTGCGTATTATGAAATATTCCGTTTAGCTAAATGTGTGCTATATTTGTGCGTGCTGGAATTCCTTGCTCAAACTTACTAAGCATAAATTGCTTACTCGTTACATTGCTCCTCTGTTTTATAGATTTTTGGTTCTCCAGCTATCGGACTCGGGATCTTGAAGTCGAAGTCGCCCACACTATCAAAGGCTCTTTTGGGTACTATTTTGGTTGAATTTTGATATGGCATGTATAGGACTACCCATTGTTGTCTTTCGAGTACTTTATGAAATGTATAAGTGTACAGCCATGCGAAAATGGCTTGTAGAAGTGGAGTATGGCATTAGACCATGCGTATTTATGAATGTATAGATGGTTTCATGATGTAACTATAGTTGGAATGGAAGTGTTGAGCAAATGACCAGCCACTAGAATGGCTAAGTATGATCATATGTGGGCTTATGTATGACAAGGCCCTAGTTGGTCCATGAAACCCCAAATTAGGTAAGGTTTACTTTGAAAACAGAAGCTGATAGCAGCAGTGGTGTGGATTGGAAAAATCACAAGAATTCGTAGGAGTGAAATTAAATAGTGAATAAATTATGTAATCGAACCTTGATGAATCTACTTTCATATGGAAGTAACGAAACAATCATAGGAACAGTACAGTAAGAGATATTCGGGTTCTTGTGGAACAGGTCCAGAACAGTTTCTGGATTCCCTGTTCCGCCTTTGGAAATTCACTATAAATTGACCAGAGATAATTAGGGGTCATACCATATATGTATGGATTCCTCTCTGAGTCTAGTTTCCATAGAAACAAACGGAATCAGTATTGAAGCTCTGTGCAGAGAGATATCCCAGTCGTAATGGGAAAGGGTCAGTGTAGTCGACCCCTGTAACATGGGAGACTTTGACTAATAAACTGTACTAATTGGCCCAACCAAAAATTCTAGAAAAAAATACATAGGTGGGGACATGAGTCTAGTTTCAGGGAAAAATCACAAAACTGAATTTCGAGTTGTGAAACTCAAGATATGATTTTGAAGCGACTAGTACTCAGACTGGGCAGTGTCTGGAAAATTTTTTTTTTAAAGTTTGTTAACATCTCGTGTCCGACTCCGGTGTCGGTCTCGGGTTCGGGGTGTTACAGTTATGGCCGTATATGGTGCGTCACATTGAAGTATCTCTCAAGATTTAGCCTTGTTGATAAAACTCGTTTCTTAAGTTTGGAAACCTTTTTAGTAATGTTTATTGAAACATTTAACCAAATGTTTGCCTTATTAACTGTTATTATTATATTAAGTTGATTTAGAACGTGGAAGCATTTGAAAACTCTAACGTTTATAAATCGTGTCTTTGAAAATGATAATTATTTTAAAATTCGTTATCTCCTAATCTAGCAGTTTAAAATATTCATCATCTCCTAATTAGCAGTTTTAAATATTCAAGGAAAAACCCATTTAAAGATTTAAACCAACTTAAAGGCCTTATTACAAAAACAAAACCCAATATTTAAACAAAGTTAAAATAGAAGCGAATGTAACAGCAGCAGTAGTGTGGCCACCTCTGAGTCCCTCATAGCAGCAAATCATCTAAAAGCAGAGGATTACCTGCACAGTTAAAAGGAGAGCGTGAGTTTACGAAAACTCAATGTGTAATCCTCTATCAAACAGTCAGCAGACAATATGCAGTAACAGTTTGGGCCTGAGCCCTATTCAGTAGCAGTACAGTGTGGGCCTGAGCCCATTACTGTAACACCCCTTACTCGAGACCGTTGTCGGAGTCAAGCACAAGGCATTACTTATCTTATCTTACTAATTCGGAGTATAAAAATTTACTTTGAAAATTAATTTCACGATTTACACCAAAACTATCCAATTACGCAATAGTTACTAAATTGATTATAACTCGAGATACCGGACTCAAAATTTAATTCTGTAAATTTTCCATAAAACTAGACTCATATATATTCCTACCATAAAAATTTTATAATTTTTTGCTTAGCCAATTAGTACATTTTATTAGTTAAAGTCTCCCCTATTTCACCATTTGACTGTTCTGGCCTCTTCTTACTAAAAATAAATTTTCTCATTATAGGATTTCCATATGGTGTTCCCACTTGTTCCTACGGAAAATAGACTCATTAAGGAATCTAAAAATATAAACTATAACTCATAACCAGTTTTTTTAGAATTTTTAATGATTTTGTAAACTCAAAACAGGGGACTCCAAAAATAGATCTGACCCTGTCTCACTAAAGTTCACATATCTCAAAATATAAAATTCCTTTTGATAAACCGTTATTTTTCCATGAAAATAGACTCAAAAAGATTTAATTACATATATCATTCACTCTCTAATTCATTTTATACCATCCTAGGTGATTTTTCAAAGTCACATCATTGTGCTGCCTGAATTCTGTTTCTCTACAAAATTTTACCCATTTCATGATTTCCATGCAAAATTTATCACCTAGACTCTTATAACAACAAAAACCTTTATGCTTAACCATTTTTAATAATAATTCATCATGAAACACCTTCTATATCTCTAGTTTACTCTTTAGATAATCTTATTCTAGTTCTCTTGCTTGTTTTCTTAGTATACTTGTATGCATAACTTACTCTTCTCTTGCTGCATCATTGAATATCAATTGATAATATAATAAATTCTTAACTCCTATAACTTACCTGAGCTTGCCATTTATGTTTTTAACTGAACTTTCCTGAACATGATTCGTTTATTACCCCTTGAGTTACATTGGAACAATAAGGATATTCGAGTCTCTTCTGGTAAAAACATGCCAAAGCCATGTCTCAGACATGGTCTTACATGGGATGTTCTCATGTTGGTGCCCATGCCATGTCCCAAACATGGTCTTACGGAGGACCTCTCAACTCAGTGCCAACGCCATGTTCCAGACATGGTCTTACATGGGACCTCTCATCTCGGTGCCCATGCCATGTCCCAGACATGGTCTTACAGGAGACCTCCTTACCCAAATGTCATGACATTTGTATCCAGTACTTTCCTTATGTATCAACGAGACTTTTTAATATTAATTCTTTATCATTTTATACTTGAATCAACATCAAATAAATTCATGGAATAAATTCATAGTTTCTAGAAAATAGCAGCATTAATAATAATAATTGAAATATTGCATTTATTTACCGTAAACTTACCTCGGTACCAAATATAGCCCAATTCACTAACTTAGTCTTCAACTTTATTCTTCCCTTTGTCTAACCATGAGTTTCGTTCTTTTTAATCTAAAATAGAAAATTTAACTTATTTAATACTCACATTCATCAAAACAGCCCTCGACTCTAACTTTGTCAAAATTATGATTTTACCCCTAAACTTTTACATAATTACATTTTTGCCCCAAGGCTCGGAAATTAAATTTAATCTCATATTCTTATGTTTTATGAAATTCTGAACATTTTTCTCTTCTATGACAACATCAAATTCTCACTCTAACACTTACTTATGTACATTAGGGATTTTTACCGATTGTGTCAACTTACTCGTTTTCGCTTAAAATCGGCTAGCAAAAGTTGTTTAACATAATTTCTAGCTTCATATTATATCATAAAACATCAAAATAAACACTTTTCACCTATGGGTATTTTTCCAAATATAAACCCTAGGTTAAATTATTGCTAGAATAAGCTAAATTAAGCTACCGGGACTCTAAAAATGTAAAGAACATTAAAAACGAGGCTTGGGATCACTTACTATGGAGATTGGAAGCTTGAAAACCATAAATATGGCTCCCCCCTTTCTGATTTCGTCCAAATGAAGAAGATGAGCACAATTTGCCATCTTCTTCCCTTTTAATTCATTTTAATTACTAGATTACCAAATTGCCCCTAACTTAAAAATTTTCTATTTAACTTATTTCATGTTCATTTTTGTCTAAAAACTTAAACAATGGTCTAATTATCATATAAGGACCTCCAATTTAAAGTTTCATAACAATTGGACACCTCTAACATGTAGAACTCAACTTTTGCACTTTTTACAATTTAGTCCTTTTGACTAAATTGAGTGCCCAAACGTCAAAATTTTCGAACGAAATTTTCACGAAATCATTTTTTGAAAACGTAGACCATAAAAAGATAAGAAAAATAATTCTTTTTTCCTCATCGGATATGTGGTTACGAAACCACTATTCCGACAACCTTAAATTTGGGACATGACAATTACAGTAACACTGTGTAGGCCTTAGCCCAATATAGTAACAGTGTGGGCCTTAGCCCAATATAGTAACAGTGCAATGCAGTAATGCAACACATCCCAATCTAGCCAACACACCACTCCGTACCACCAACACACCATGTGGGGATAAAATTGACCCACCCAGCCAACACACCAATATCGCAGCAAAGTTACCAGTAATAGAATTGTAGCAAAGCTGCCAGTAACAGTATATGTGGCATAGCCACCAGTAGGTCTACAGTCGTCTAGGGCGACCCGTGCGACCTTATTGGTACAGTACACTTCCTCCAAATATAACAACCCAACCCCATGCAATATGTCGTGACATAATATCATACGTGTATGCAAAATGTCATGCTCAATCATAGTTAAACATATCATAGGGCCATAACAGTCATTTCATCTCCTAGGGATATAAAATTCATTTTACACTATGAGGGTATTTTAGTCATTTTACCCTTCGAGGGTATTTTGATCATTTTACCCTTTAAGCGTATTTCGATCATTTTACCTTTCGAGGGTATTTCGATCATTTTACCCTTCGAGGGTATTTCGATCATTTTACCCTTCAGGGGTATTTCAGTCCTTTTACCCTATGGAGGTATTTCGATCATTTTACCCTTTGAGGGTATTTCGATCATTTTACCCTTTAGGAGTAATTCAATCATTTTACCCATCAAGGGTATTTCGGTTATTTTACACTTCAAGGGTATTTTAATCATTTTACCTTTCGAGGGTATTTCGGTCATTTTACCCTTCAAGGGTATTTCATTCATTTACCCTATGAAGGTATTTCGGTCATTTTACCCATCAAGGGTGATTCAGTCATTTTACCCTTCGGGGTAAGACGGTTTTTTACCCTTCGGGGGTAATTCAATCATTTTTTGACCTCTCAAAAGGTCTGCAGTCGCCTCGAGCGACTTAGATAATCCAAATGGTTATAACGGTGTAAATGGGCCCAAGTGGGCCCACACGCCTGTGCAGCCCATTCAACCCAGATTTTGCCACAGTTATGCGACCTACCTAGCCCAGTCCAGTATTTGCCACAAATCGTGAGTTTCAGCCATGTGAGGCCTACTTGCCCATTGAGCCTACACGGCCCATTTCGGCCCAACGTGGCCCATTACAGCCTAAGCCCATAGAAATGCTCATGGAGGCCTCTACAGTTTATCGCCCATGATTCGCAGGTTTGGCTTTCCACACGAGCAATCGCAGACTCGTGTGCTCTCAACGTTGTATTTCAGCTTTTCGGCTTTTGCCGTTCAACAGTTATAGTGGGGTGGTTACACACCTAATTACGAGAAACGCGCAAGCCTCCACGCACACTAACCTAGATTTAATCAAATCACAAGTCAGCCCATAAAGCAAGACACCCTCTTAATAACTCTTAAACCACACACCATCCTTACCTTGCTTGTATGAGGGTAACCCTACTGTTCCAAACCGCTAGCCCAACAGGAATCACACGGTGCAACGATAATTTGCACCACACAATGACCTTCATAAACTAAATTAGGCCATAATAGTGGCCAAGAGGGTATTCGGCTTAAAGATAAAGAATGGAAAGGAACCGATTAAAATAAAAAGCGAGGAGTATCGTGACTTATCGATAATCTATAATACTTGCAGCACTTGAACAGCAACCGCGGCGAAAAGAAGATCAGCGTAAGGAGTGATAGAACTGAGGAATAAAAATCGGCTAAACCCCATACAAAGAAATGAGATAGTTCTTAGTTCAAAAGCAAAATAAAATAAAATAATACTAGGAAAGGGATTCAGTCAAGAGAGAGATTGAAAGGGAGAAGAGAAAGGAGAGTTTGGCAGCAAAATGAGAAGGAAGGGATATTCGGCCAGTAGAGAGAAGAGGAAAAATAAAATGAAATAGGAAAGTGTACAAACCCGAGAAGAAACTTGCCAAAAACCAAAAGCTGCAATACGAAATTGACAAAAATCGAGACAAGCAGAGAAAACAACGCAAGACACTGATTACCCAAAATGCCAAAGACCAAATCCGGCACTAGCAATCCCCCTTAGCCAAATTTCCTAGAGTGCCAAAGTTTAATTTTGGCACAACTCTTCCTCTCAACAACTCCTCGATTTTCTCCTCAAATCTCTCCCCTTATCACTTCATTGATTTCTCCTCAACTCCCTCTATGACCAGTTCAAACTTCCTTTGGTAGTATTTCACTCCAACTCTGCCACTTACACGGCTCAAGCAGCAAAGTAAATACCCTATTAAGCAACCCAAGACTTGAACCTCAGACCTCACAGTTACACAACACGCCACATTGCCACTAGACCACAAGCTCTTTTTGTGACATAAAACCAACACTAATATTTATAAAGCCTATAAACCAACGTCCAGATTCATTTAAGGGAACAACTAAAAATTTTTCCAAGGCCAAGACTTGAACCCAGGCTCCTCAAACACTCCCAAACACACCCAAATTACTTAACCACTGAAGCAAACATTCATTTATGTCACTTCCTTGCACAACTAAATATTTATGTGTAGTCTTCTAACTATTCCCTTGTTCAAAACCTATTTCCTCTAACCCAAAATTTGGGGTGTTATAATTATTCTTGAAAGTATCGCCCTAGAAGAAGGTTCTTCAGTTTGGTCACAAAGGAAAGCTAAGTCCACAGTTTACCGGGCCTACAAGATTACTGAAAGAATCAGACCTATTGTGTATCAATTAGCTTTACCGTCAGAATTAGAAAAGATTCATAATGTTTTTCACGTGTCTATGTTACAACCGTACCGGTCTGACCCTTCACATGTTATCTCCCCGATGGATGTTGAAATTCAACCTGATATGTCGTACAGTGAGGAACCGATCAGAATTTTGACACGAGAGGTGAAAGAATTGAGAAACAAGAACATAAATTTAGTAAAAGTTCTCTGGCAACGACACGGATTAGACAGAGCTATCTGGGAACCCGAGGAAGCTATGATCCAAACCTCTTTTTTGGTAAGATTTTCGGGGACGAAAATCCCTTTAGGGGGAGAGTTATAACAACTCGTTTTCAGTGAAATCAGAATAGTGGTTTTTGGGCCACAAATTCTAAGTCAAAAAAATATTTTTTATTGCCTACAGCATGATAGTAATACTGTATAAAAATTTCATTAAGAAATTTTACCATTTACATGCTCAATTTGATAAAAAAGACTAAATCCCGTAAAGTGAAAAGTTGAGTTCTAGTAGCTAAAAGTATTAAATAGATGTAGAACTTTCAAGTATGAGTCCTTAAATGGTAATTAGACCATAAATAAGATAGTGGAATATGATGGCTTGGCATTTTGTGTAGTTTGTAATAATTTAAATGGTTATATAAGTAAATAAATTATTAATGATTAAATAAATAAAACATAACAAAGTATCATCTTTTTTATCATCATCTTGAATCTAATTTAGGGTTAAGAAAAATCCATTGCAGAGCTTTATCATTCGGTCACTTCTCTTGCTTGTGTGGTAAGATTTTTCATCCTCTTTTTAATGATTTATACATTTTCAGGATCGTTGTAGCTTAATCTAGCTAGCTTGGGGACTAATTTGTGAAGCTGTTAAACTATTAGGGTTTTCCATTGATGCATGTACGTGAGCTTTGAAGTTTGATGTTAGAAAATGGATGGCTGTTGTTAGATAAACAACTTTTGTAAAGGAAATTTTTGTGAAATTGTCAAATAGGGACTAAATGTAAGTTCATGTGATTAAATTGTGATTATATGTTTTGTTTTGAAATATGTATGAATTTTAAATTTTCTACATGTATACACAGTTGCATATCTAACTACGTACAACACCCGAGCCCCGTTTAAACCTTAGGAATTCGTAGAATACAAATGACAAGTCATTAAGGTTTACATGATTTGGGTGCTGGTCTTGAACGTCCTACTGATGGCTGAGATTCGACATGTTTTACGAATACTCCATAGCTCGTGTGAGCAGCATCGTGTAGCTACGTTCTGACCCACAATTCGTGAGAGCATACCAATTTACAACTCGTGTGAGCATACCGATTTACAACTCGAATGAGCATACATCTATAGGATTTGACGGGTTACAATTATATGATTTAACAAACTATGTGTGAACTATCCCGGGTATCCAACAATATTCTAAATGGTTCAACGAGCATTATTTTGATACGAAATGGTAAGGGTTCATTACGGAATATTACAAGGGCACATATGAATTATATGGAAATATTGTTACATGTATATAGAAAATTGAATTGGATGATACATGTATATGAAATTTAATCAATTGTTATGCTCATCCATGCTTATTGGTTTATATATGTATTTACATGGCTAACATGGCCAGTGTATATGTGCTTAGGCATTTGGCTAAATTGTGTTGGGATATGCTATGTTTACTTACCTATTATATAACTAAGTGGTAATTTATATTCTATGTTATAGAAACTTACTAAGCTTAAATGCATACTCGGTGTTATTTTCCGTGTTTCATAGTGACCCGAAAGCTTATTCGGGTTGGAAGCTTGTCGGAGCTATATTACACTATCCATCGGCTTTTTAGGTACATTTGGTTATAATGACATGTATAGGTATTTTGGCTAATGTGGCCATGTATTTTGGTTGTTAAATGGCCATTTGTTTGGCTTGTGTTTTGGCACTTTGTTTGACTGGCTTATATAGTTTTAGATGCTAGTGGTTGAATGGCATGATTAGTACCATTTGGTATATTTTGGTAAGTATGTTTCATGTAATGTATTAAGGCAAACATGCTTATAATGTTAATTGATTAATTGGCCAAAGTGAGTACATAGTTATACATGTTTATATATTGTCATTTGAGGTGTCTAAGGGCATATTGGTTGTATGTGATCATAACATTTATATAAGGCTAGAATATGCATGGTTTTGGAACCTTATTATGGCTTGTGTATATGTGCATCTATAGTTGTAGGTACATGCCAAATTGGGTGAGAAAAATGGCTTGTAAAATGGCCTATTTTCGTCCACACAGGCGTGCTTCTTAGCCGCGTGTGACACTTGGCCATGTGACACGACAATGTATCCTCTGTAGCTTTCAAAGGGTTGCAAGTTAGGCTGTTATATGGCCTAGCACGTGGCTTGGCACACGGGTGTGTGAGATTATTTTGAAGGGTAAACAGCCTAGCCCATGGGCTTGTGGCTTTGTCGTGTTGCACAAGTCAGAGAGTTACACAGACACAAATATGGGCAAGGACACGAGCTGTCAAATATCTGCAACAAATGCAAGACCTTAGCCATTGGTAGGACATTTAAGACCAGCACCTGAAACATGAAATCCCTAATGACATGTCATTTGTGTCCTACGAATTCCTAAGGTTCAACTGTCATAACTTTGATTTGGATAGTACATTGTTCAATTACATTATGAATACATAATAACATACATTTGAATAACATGAATATAACAACCGTACATACGAACTTGCCTCGACACTAGGGGTGTAGAAATGCAATCAAACTAATCTGAGGCTTTAGCTTTTCCCCGATCTAGATCTGTACGTGGTCTATCTTGATCTAAATAGACATTTTCAATCGATATAATACTTCTATTATTCAATTCATTCCACATTTCATATTTATGCAAAATTACTATTTTACCCCTAATACTTTAACTCTTCACAATTTAGTCCTAAAGCTCATAAATTGAAATCTAAGCATTTTCATCCCCCATTCAAGCTAACCAAATTCTCTAGGGACTTATATCAACCCATAAAAACTACTATTTCATAAATTTTCCATAAACTTTTACCATTTTTACAAATCAATCCCTAAATGTAAATTTCATCAAAAATCACTTTACAAAACTTGTCTATTTATTAAAAAAGATTCATAATCTACCATTAAACATAAAAAATCACACACACAAATTCAAGGAATAACCCTCAATATTTAACAATTTTACAAATTGATCCCTAGGTTAGCTAGATTAAGCTAAAACGACCTCAAAAACATAAAAATAATTAAAAACGGGTTCAAAATTATACCGTGCAAGCAAAACAACTTGGCCGAATGCTCCAAATCCTAAAAATGGTATTTTTTTTCTTTAGTTCCGGTTGTGGCTTTCAATTAGGAAGATGATACCATCTTTTTATCGTATTTTACTTTAACTTAATAATTAAATTACCTTATTAACCTTGCCTATTAACACTAAAAATCACTTAATTTATGTCCATAAATGTCCACTAACTTTATTAATGGTATAATTACCATCTAAGTCCGTTCACTTTAAAGTTTCATAACCACTTGACCCTTTTAACTAATGGAACTCTAGTTTTACAATTTTTACGATTTAGTCCTTTTAACTTAATTAATCATGCAAACATCAAAATTTGTTAACGAAATTTTAATACAACCTTACTAACATCCCATAAACATTAAAATAATAATTTACTCATCAGATTTGTGGTCTCAAAATCACTGTTCTGATTTGACTAAAAATCGATTGTTACAACTCTCCCACTAAAGGAATTTTTGTCCCCGAAAATCTTACCAGAAAATAAGTTCGGGTATTGCACTTTCATAGCTTCTTCTGGTTCCTATGTAGCTTCTCCTATTCCGTGTCATTTCCAGAGAACTTTAACTAAAGTTGTACTTTTATTTCTCAGTTCTTTAACTTCTCGAGCTAGAATTCTAATCGGTTCTTCACTGTACGTCATATCAGACTGAATCTCAACATGAACTGGGGATATCACTTGCAAAGGATCTAATTGATACTGTCGTAACATCGATATGTTAAAATACATTATGAATCTTTTCTAACTCTAACGGCAAAGCCAGTCTATAAGCTACTGGCCCACTTCTCTTAATGATCTCGTACGGCTCGATAAACCATAGACTAAGATTTCCTTTATGGCCAAATTGAATAACTTTCTTCCAATGTGATACTTTCAAAAATATTTTGTCACCGACTTAAAATTCAATGTCTTTTGTTTTCAAATTTTCTTAAGATTTCTGTCAATCCGAAGCTGCTTTCAAACTATCACATATCACTTTGACATTTTTTTCAATTTCTCGTATCAAATCAACGCCGAATAACTTTTTCTCACTCAGCTTAGTCCAGTATAACGGATTTCGACACTTTTGACCACACAAAGCTTCGTACGGTGCCATTTTAATACACGCCTAATAATTGTTATTGCATGCAAATTGAACTAACGGCAGAAATCTCTACCAATTACCTTCAAACTCAAAACACAATATCGAAGCATATCTTCAAGTATCTGGATCACTTTTTCAGACTGACCATATCTCTGTGGATGAAATGTTGTACTAAAATGCTATTGAGTACCTAGAGCTTCGTGTAACATGCTCGAGTATTGAGACGTAAACAGTGGATCCCTGTCAGAGATAATAGAAATTGGCATATAATGCAATCTAACAATCTCGGAAACATACAAATCTGTCAATCTCTCAAGTGAAAAATTCGTACACACTAGAATAAAATACGCAGATTTCGTCGAATGATCTACAATGACCCATACATCATCTTTCTCTCTTGGACATAAAGACAATCCCATTACAAAATCTATCGTAACACGTTCCCATTTCCACTTTGGAATTATCACAGGTTGTAATAGATGAGAAGGTACTTGATGCTCGACTTTAACTTGGTAACAAACTAAGCACTTCGATACAAACTCTGAAATCTCTCGTTTCATACCTAGCCACCAGTACATCTATTTCAAATCGCCGTATGTTTTATTGCTACCAAGATGTATCGATAAGCTACTACTGTGAGCTTCCTATAAGATCTTCTAAATGGGATCAGAATTTCTCGGAACACAATTTTGTCTTTAAAGTATAAACTGTCATCTAAGCTAACATGAAAATCTGAACTAGATGTCGATTCAATCTATTTCCATTTAGCAATCAAATCAACATCACTTTTTTGGGCTAAAATTGAACCGTCTCTAATGAGCGTCAATCGTGTGTTCAAAGCTCGCAAAGCAAATAGAGATTTTCTACTCAAAGCATTAGCAACAACATTAGCCTTTCTCGGATGATAGTCGATAATCAAATCATAATCTTTCAGTAACTCAAACCACCTACGTTTCTCCAATTCAAATCTTTCTATGACATCAAATACTTCAAGATCTTATGATCCATAAAGATATGACATTTTTCTTTATAGAAATGGTGCCGTCAAATCTTTAGAGCAAATATAATAGTTGCGAGCTCTAAATCATGAGTTGAATAATTCATTTTGTGTGGTTTCAACTGTCGAGAAGCATATGCTATCACATTGCCCTCTTGCATAAAAACACAACTCAAACCATTCAATGAAGCATCATAATAAATTACAAATTATTTATCAGACTCTGGCTGAACCAACACAGGTGCCTCGGTTAACAACATTTTCAACTGATTAAAGATTTGCTAACACTTTTCAGACCATTCAAACTTGACATCTTTTTGAAGTAGTTTTGTCAATGGCGTAGCTATCATAAAAAATCCCTTGACAAATCTTCTATAATATCTTGCGAAACCTAGAAAACTTCTGAGTTCAATTACATTTCTCAGAGGTTTCCAATCCACCACAGCTGAGATTTTACTCGAATAAACTCTAATACCACCTGTCAACACTATATGTACCAAAAATCTGACTTCTCGAAGCCAGAGCTCACACTTCCTAAACTTAACGAACAACTATTTTTCGCATAAAGTTTGCAAAACAATTCTTAAATGCTGGGCACGCTCTATCTTGTCTCATGAATAGATCAGAATGTCATCAACGAGTAGAACAATAAATTTGGCTAAATACAGTTTGAATATTATGTTCATCAAGTCTATAAACACAGCAGGTGCATTAGTCAAACCAAATGGAATCATAAGAAACTCATAATGTCAATATCTGGTTCTGAATGCAGTTTTCGGCACACCAGAGTCTTTAAAATGTAACTGATAATAACCAGAACAAAGATCAATCTTTGAGAATACTGTCCCACCTTTCAACTAGTCAAACAAATCATTAATACGTGGAAATGGATAGTTGTTCTTGATTATGACTTTATTGAGCTGTCGATAATAGATACATAATCATATTGATTTGTATTTTTTTTCTTAACAAATAAGACAATAGCACCTTAAGGAGAAAAACTGGGCCGAGCAAAGCTCCTATTTGTCAACTCTTGCAATTGTGCTCTCAATTCTTTCAATTCTTTAGGTGTCATTCTATACAGAGCTATCGTTATCGGGGATGTTCCAAGCATAAATTCAATAGCAAACTCAACTTCTCTGATTGATGGTAACGCTGGTTATTCTTCTAGAAATACATCTATAAACTCACACACAATCGAAACCAATTCTAACTTCAATTCTGAAACCCTGGAATCAAATATATAAGCGAGATACGCTTCACAGCCTTTTCTAACATATTTCTGTGCCGACATATCTAAAATAATGTTAGATGCACTATCCAGTCTGTCTAATTCAATTTGAAAATTTTCACCTTTTTGACGCTTTAACACAATATGCTTCATCTATAGTTCACAATAGCATCATGCAGACTTAACCAGTCCATACCCAAAATCACATCAAACTCATCAAAGGGTAATAGCATCAGATCAGCCGAAAAGTTTCAACCTCGAATCATCAAAGGACAATTTTTACAGACTATATCGACTAATACATGCTGACCTAAAGGGTTCGTTACTTTAACCACAAACTCAGTAGACTCAAAAGATATTTTCTTATCTGACACTAAATTTGTGCATACATATGAGTGCGTTAACCTCGGGTCAATCAAAGCATTAACATTAGTATCAAAGATAGAAAATGTACCGGTGATCACATCAGGTGCTGAAGCTACCTCTCGAGCATGAATCGCGTAAGCTCTAGTTGATGCCCGTGCTTTAGATCTCACAGTAGAATCTTTCGTCCCACTACGACTGTTACCCGTATTTCCAGTGTTCTGGGCTGGTCTCCCTCTCGTAGCTATATTACTCAGACGAGTAGTCTAAGCCTTTTCTTTATCTGACCTTTCAGGGTCTGAGCCTTTTCTTTATCTAAAATTTCAGGGCAATCTCTGAGATAATGCTCATAAGAATCGCATTTAAAACATGACTTATCTTTCAATCTGCATTCACTAAAATGTCGTCTACTACATTGTTAACATTCGAGCTTGTTATTTCTGACACTGCCTACGCTCGCTACAGATGTAGCCTAAGGTTTTGAGCTCGAATGTTATTTTCCTTTATCTTTTCCAGAATAACCCACCGAAGTTGATGAACGATTATGAAATTCTTTTGACTTCTTCGATGGAGACGAGAATGATTTTCCCATAGGCCGCTTTCCCGTGTCACGTGTCTCGAAATCTTCTTTTCTTTTTGCTTTTTTAAGTTCCTTAGCCTTGTGTGCTCTGTCAACAAGAACTACGAATTTTTTTAACTTAAGAACCCTGACTAATAGCTTGATATCCTTACTTAAGTCATCTCCAAATCAAGTGACATAGCAACCTATGTTGGCACACATTCCTGGCCATACTTATTGAGTCGCACAAATTCCCTCTCGTATTGGACACTATCATTCAACCCTGTTTGAATTCAAGAAATTTTTTGCGTTTCATATCCAGGAACCTCTGACTCACATATTTCTTTCTAAACTCTTTTTGAAAGAATTCCCAATTTACACGCTCCCTTGTACCACCGTGATCAACATATTCCACCACTAATAAGCTAAGTCTTTTAACAAAGAAACTGCATACTTTCAACATTTGATCAGTCTAAAAGACAATTCATCGAAAACTCTAATTTTGTTTTCTAACCAGAACTAGACTCTCTCTAGATCGTCTTCCCTGTACCATGAAACTCTTCAGCCTGATACTTTCAGATTTTATCAACTAGAGGCTTGCTTACTTATATTGGTTCGAAACCTTGAGGGGCTACGGGGACTAGTTGGGGTATGAGCGGGGGTAGAGGTCGTTGAGCCATAGCGTTCATTCTCACGAACTCTAAAATCCACTTTGACATCATCTAGAAGAAGGCTTCTTTAGCCTCTCCTCTCCAACCCTCAGATACGAGCCTACTACTCCTAGACGATGCTCCGTGAATGGAGGCTTATGTGTTACTATAAACTTCATCGGAATTAGTTTGGTTGGATGACATTTTATCTATATGAAAACATAGTTCCATTTCAGTTAGGAATTATCACACTATCATAGGTTATATAATGGCATGTATTTCTAGACTCCACACATGCTACATTCAGCCCGAGAACCGACTAAACTGTAGCTTTCATCCCACTAAATGTGAAACCCCTAACTCGTATCCGCCACCGAAATAAGGTTACAAAGCATTACTGTACAAATATAAAATTTAAACATACATCTCATACATTATCATAAACATATTATAAAACAATTGTTCACATATAGATTTCCCTCAATCGAGCCCTCGTGGCCCTACAAATACCTTAGAAAGAATTCGAGACCAATTTGAAATAATTTCAAATGTTCATGAAAAAGTTACAAAAATTTGACTACAGGGGTCACACGGCTGAGACACACACCCATGTCTTAGGCCGACTAACCTTCGAACTAGAGACACACAACTGTGTCCCAGCCTGTGTCCTCACCTCGTGTAACTCTCTAAGTAGGGTCACACGGCCGTGTGCCAAGCCGTGTATTAGGGTGTGTAACTCACTGACTTGCATACAAAGGAACCTACAGGAGACAAACAATTGTGTCACTAGGTCGTGTGTCACACTTGGCTGAGTCACACACCCGTGTCTCAGGCCGTGTGGACCTAAAATTTTCCTATAATCAAGCCATTCCCGACACCAATTCATGCATAATCCTTTACGTGTTTTGTACACATAATCAAGGCATCAAACCCTTATCAAAACATACATATAATGACCAATTCGAGTGTCCTAAATTGACTAACCAATATGCCAATCAAGGGACCTTAAATGCAATCATCAAGACTTACCTAAACATGCATTTGTTACCACACTTCAATCATCAATTACTAGTTCAATGCCTTTCAAAACATGCCATAAATTAACAATATTCAAGTTACCTCAAAACATACCACATAAGCCATTCCAATACATGTAGCATAAGATAGCTATAACAGCATAATTTGGCAAGTATCAAATGGTATCATCCAAGACAACTTATACATACAAAATAATCAACTAAACATTCAACTAAATACCATTACAAGTCCACCTATACATGCCATTATAACCTTGGACAAAACATCAAAAGCTACCGATAATTATGTTGGATAGTGTGATAGATCTTCGACAAGCTTCCAAACTGGTTGAGCTTCCGATAATTTATAAAACATAAGAAAGAAACTACGTAAGCAAATAATGCTTAGTAAGTTCGTAGGAAATGAAACACAACTTACCAATTCATTATATAATAATAGGTATAAACAAAATGTAACCCAAACCACAAGCTTGACACAAGCCTATGCATCACCATCGATACACAAGTTAGTGCATTTATACATAACTCATTAAGATTAACCACATTATAAGCCATTTTAATTAGAAAACATACCGTTTGATTCATACATTCTTTTCATGAGCATATGCATAATTACATTTAGAAACTTACCATTTCAATCCCTTTTCATGCCCATCAAATCATATAGAATGTCATCAAATACTCGGGAAAGCTCACACGAAGTGTGCTTAAACATATAACTGCAACCTTTCCTTCACATCATTGCTCGCACGAGCTGTGAAATGGGCCTACTCATACGAGCTGTAGGTCAAAATGTAAGCTACACGATGCTGCTCACATGAATTGTGAAGCATCTACAACAAATGTAAGACCTCAGCCATCAGTAAAACATTCAAGACCAACACTCGAAAGATGAAATCCTTAATGACATGTCATTTGTATCCTACGAATTCCTAAGGTTCAACCGGGACTTGATAACTGTCATAGCTTTGGTTTGGATAATACATCGTTTGATTACATTATATATACATAATAACATACATTTGAAAAACATGAATATAACAGCAGTATATACGAACTTACCTCGACGACTAGGGGCGTAGAAATGAAGTCGAACTAATTTGAGGCTTTAGCTTTTCCCCGATCTATATCCGTACATGGTCTATCTTCATCTAAATAGAAAATTTTAATTCATTTAATACTTCTATTATTCAATTCAGTCCACATTTCATATTTATACAAAATTACTAATTTACCCTTAACATTTTAACTCTTCACAATTTAGTCCTTAAGCTCATAAATTGAAATCTAAAAATTTTAATCCCCCATTCACGCTAACCGAATTCTTTAGGGACTTATACCAACCCATACAAATGATTATTTCATAAAGTTTCCATGAAATTTTACCATTTTAACAAATCAATCCCTAAATATAAATTTCATTAAAAATCACTTTACAAAACTTGTTTATTTATCAAAAAATATTCATAATCTACCATTAAAGATCAAAAAGCACACAAAAATATTCATTGAATAACCCTCAGTCTTTAATAGTTTTACAAATTGATCCTCGTGCTAGCTAGATTAAGCTAAAACGACCTAAAAACATAGAAATCATTAAAAATAGGGTTCAAAATCATACCACGCAAGCAAAACAACTTGGCCGAATGCTACAAACCTTAAAAATGGTGTTTTTTTCTTTAATTTCGATGGTGACTTTCAATTAGGAAGATGATACTATCTTTTTACCGTATTTTACTTTAACTTAATAATTAAACTACCTTATTAACCTTGCCTATTAACATTAAAAATCACTTAATTTATGTCCATAAATGTCCACTAGCATTATGGATTGTATAATTACCATCTAATTCCATTCAATTTAAAGTTTCATAACCACTTAACCTTTTAACTAATGGAACTCTACTTTTACACTTTTTACGACTTAGTCATTTTCACTTAATTAATCATGCATACATCAAAATTTCTTAACAAAATTTTAATACAACCTTACTAAAATCTCATAAACATTAAAATAATAATAAATAATTTACTTGTAAGATTTGTGGTCTCGAACCACTATTCTGATTTCACTAAAAACAGGATATTACAAGTTAAGAGTCAATTAAAATTGCTGAAAAGCTAAAACCCAAAAAATGGTGAAGCAAATTGACAAAATTTGTTTGAGCTGTTCCCAGTTTAAAAAAAATCAAGAAGTTTAAACTTGAGCATCCTCAAATAATGTATATTTGATTTGGAAATTCAACCTATTAATTATTTTTTCTTTTTCTTTTTTTTTGTACTCTTTCGATCATTTTTCTGTGGGAAATTTTTTTTATATTCAAAAAGAGTGCCAAGAAACATTATGTAAGTTTTTAGATTACTTGAAAAATGTTTATGGACTGAAAAATATTTTTTCTGAAAAATTTTTGGGTAAAACAAAATTGTTTTGAGGTTGTTTGCTAGAAATCAGTTTTATAAGAGCAACTAAAATGCCCAAATCTGATACAAAATGATACGAAATAAGAAGGATGATTGTGGAAGAAAAGATCGTAAAGTTGTCCAAGTCACGGATTTGACTTAGGGCTCTAGACATTCTGAAAGGAATTTAGATTTTAGCACAACCTAAAACGCAATCAAATCCAAGTCAGATAAAAAAATAATTAAGGTAAATAAAATAGAATAATAAATCAAATATTAAAATGATAAATATGGAAATAGAGATGATAAATGGAAAAGATAAAACGTGGCGTGTAGAAGTCTTAAGGAGCTTTGAAAATAAGAAGAATCTATAACCCCCTTCAAGAAACTCTAATTTTCCCTCCAAGATAGAAAACTTGGCAAGAAAGAGTTTGAAGATGATCCCCACAATTTGAAAAGTTCGCTAAAACTCTTTTAAAAGAAACTCAGAAGAAATTCTTGAAAAGAAAAACTCAAATAAAATTTATTAACTTAAAAGCGAAGTTAAATAATAATGAACTGCTTGATTTGTGTACAATGCAAAGGCCTATAAATAGTCTAGCTAACTAAATATAAATAAAAATCTATACTAGAACTCTAACTAATCTAAACAAAAATTACTTAATAATTATTAAAAATTTGGAATAAGAAAATAATAAAATAATAAGAGATGATTAATACAATATTCAACTCATATATAATAAAAATTAAGCCCAGAAATCAAACCCAATATGATTTATAATTGAATTAAAAGCCCAAAATTCAAAATTCCCATCGTAATCCCGTCCAGAAATTCAACTCGCACAGTATTCACTAAAACGGTAATAACTTGAGCTTCAAAAATCAAAATTGAGTGATTCAAAGCGCATTTCAAAGATAAGAGATAGATTTTCAAACAAAATGAAGACATGTCAACCCAGAAATGCCTAGACCCATCCAAAAAGTTGTCGCAAGTCTACTGATTTCCCAAACTTGAAAACAGCTTCGGTGAATGGAATTTAATAAATTTCACCACATCCGTGAATGTATAATGGGCTGCAGACGGTACCAGAAGTGCAGGAGGTAGTGGCTATACCACTTTAGGCTAAGGTTGTTGTGGTGGTAGAGGGACTTCAGCTGTTCCCATGAACTGCTCAAACCATTGACCTATCATTATGACAAAAACATTGCAAAAAGCATTTTCGACCATGCCCGGATTAGCTGTGGGGCCCTTTCCTTGCATCGAAGGTACGTGACTTCCAATTTCTTCACCTGTCGCTTATCTTAAGCTTTCAAACACTATTCTTAGCTACAACACAACTTAAGTTAATCAAAACTATAGTGACTAAGCTAGAGATATATCATGCACTACGGGGCATGACTTAGCCTTCGATTTATCAAGAATCGACTCAATCTAGACTCTAATGCCAAACATGTAACACCCCCTTAGCTCATCAAGAATACATGGTGTATAAATTCAGCCAGATAGACACCTCGCACCCCAAAATTAGGCCTAGGAGTTTTGAAGGTAGAATGGGAATTTTATCTCTAGTGTACTCGGGAATTTCGTATCATGGTAAACCAAAAATGTTTTCATGTATGGACTTTTTGAAAATCAAATCAATTTTTTAAAGTGATGTTTAAAAGACTTTCAATTTTAAAATAAGGATTGTTTTGTAAAAGGGTTCAATTTAGGAGTAGTTTTAAAGCAATTATACCAAAGTTTTACAAATACCTTATTTTCTCCCTCTATCTATATTAAAATCACGATACTTCTTCTCCATCTTTTTGTTTTGTAGCCCATTATCTTCTAAAACCCCATTCATTCAATTTTGATTCCCAACCTTTATTCCTTTGATTTCTTTCATCCTCATAACATTAAACCTCTTTAGAATTCCATAAAAAACCATAAAAACCACCACAGATATCTGTATTGCTTAAATTTTGGGTTTTTAAAATTTTTGATTAAAGGCTCAGTTTATTGTCAACTAAGGTAACAATTCATTTTTCTATTAGTTTTAGATGTTATTTGGTCTTTTAAACTGATTTTTTCCTCATTAAATCACATGTTTTGAATAAAAGTTGAAAATTAGATTATTAATGGTGGATTTTGGATAAAAATATGATTTCAAAGTGTTTTTTAATTATTTTTTATGTGAATAAAAGGTTTCTAAAATGAATTGAAATTTTCGTTAAAGATATCCTAAGTTTTATTGGATTTTCTTGAAAATTGCCATGATATGTCAAAAATTTTGATACCATGAATTGAGTAATTTTGTGTAATTTAGAGGTTGAGAATCAGTCGTAGCTGGACTATTAGATGAATGGAATCATTTTTAGGCAAAAAGATTATGCATAGACCGAGGTAATTGAGATTCAAGTTTGCTATGTTGAAAGTTTCAGCTACAAGAGAATCTAGGTTAGGCTTGCATTTTTGGTTGGTTTAGGTGAGTCATTGGCTGTTAATTGATTGTGTATATTGTGTTGTTATTATTTGTGAAGCATCAGAACCTTTGAAGCCTACTATGAGCAAGGCGAAAGGCAAGGAAAAACTAGTTTAAGCTTAAGACAATTAGGCAAAAGCATGATCGACGAGTTTTTGGAATCGTTGCTAGTAGACATAATTCATAGTGTGAATTGGGAGCTTAAGAATAGCCTAAACCCCTACCCTAAGTTTTGAGTGTAAGCTTTCTATTCCCCTTGATTTATTTTGGCAAAATGTGTGATTGTGTGAATAATTGTGGATTGAGTATTATGATGCGATATTGTGACATGAGATGTATATGATGGCTATTGTGAATGGTGTTGTGTTGTGGGCATGAAATACATGCCAAATGACAGTGATAATAATATGTTAATAATGCAAATATGCAGCGAAAGTAAGCAGAATTTTGGTAAGTAAATATATGGTGAATTGTGAAATGTGATATTATTATGACAGGTAATTTGTGAGAATACTTGTATGTGATAAATGATGTACTGATTTTAATGCACACATGTGAAGTTTGATAAATGATAGCTCAATGAGTATTACTGTGACACTTAAAGTGTAACTAAATATGAATCCAATAAGTGTGCATTGTGTAAGAGACTGTGATGTGAATTGATGAATATAAACAAAGATTATGTGCATTAAAACAATAGTTAAATGTGTGTATTTGTGGATATTTTGGCCTTGTTATCTCTTGAAACCATTGGATATAGTTGGCATACCATAGGATTGTGAGTACTTACCTTTGTGTTGTTTGTTTTGGGCAATGAGGCCCTGGGACATATCAGAGAGATAAGGGAATTACAAGATAAGCTCCATTCACTGGGATATTTGTATGTGTTGGAGAGTGGTTAGATTTATGCTACATTTATGCGATATGTTAGGCTCTTTGAGTCATTGGTTTGATGTAGATCCATGTATCCAATGTATGGTGATAGAGCTCACTTTTATGTTTCATAGCCTCAAGTGCCAAATTATCATTAAAATGTGATTTTATGTATTGTGATAATACAATGTGAGATGGATGCATAAACATGTGAATAATGTGCTAAATGAGTTGATTTAATTTTCTTAAAAATGTTAGTATGCTTTTTGTAGTAAATTACGTATGTAATTCTGGGTTGGGTCATTTTCATTTAATTGGTGAATGCATGTGAATATATAAGCTAGACTTGTGAGTTATTAAAGTATGTATACGTTGTTAGTCTTGATGAATGATTGTAAAATGAATTATTTGTATATGAGTTGAGTGTAGTTATACATAAGAGTATATGCTAGTTTTATGATTTAATAAAGCGTGAATAACTTATTGTAATATGGTTAGAATATGGTTATGAACGTGTTATAGTATGCTTTTGTTTAACCTTTGATATTGTGTATACTTTGTGGTTACTCTGACATTTACCGAGCTTGATTCAGCTCACTCACTCCTTTTAAAATCGTTTCTAACTATTAGTGTTGCGGTGTGAGTGGTGTGGGGATACCAAAGAAGTGATCCAAGATAGGATTTAGTTTTTGTGTAGCTGATACTATTATTATTCTTTGAACTATAGGAATAAGGCAATGTGATAGAGTTTTAGCTGATTGATGCGATGATGTTTTGGATGTTTACATGACTTTATTGCTCTTAGGATTTATGGATATCAAGCTTGGTATATTGATTGTTTGTTCAAACATATTTACGATGTTTTGAACTATCATTATAGTTGTTTTGACGAATGTTGATGAAGTAATAGATCTATATTGATTTGATACAAGTTTAAATGGACTAAATGCATTAATATACTATGTTTTTGTTGCATGGAGCAGAGGTATCAATATTCGGGTTTTAAAACCAATACCTCTTTAATATTTTGAATGTGTAAGAAGTCAGTAACTCAATTTGGTATCGATACCATATCACGAGTATCGATACTCGGGGTATTAAAATTGATACTTTTTGAAATGTACTGATAATTTATTGGATTTTGATTTTAGGTGAGAAATAGAATACTAATTTGGTACCAATTTTCTAGCTGGTATCAATACCATCTACAAGACTTATCGATACCTTTGATTTAGTATCAGTACCTACGTGATTTATTTAGAATTTTGTTATAAGCTCGCCGGATGTATGTTTCATATGATTTCATGTCGCCTAAAGTATTGCTGACTTGGAATAAATATACATGTTCAAATTTGATGATGTCCACCTGCTAATGAGATGTTTTGTAATGCATATGATGTCTGACGATGTTGTAGTATCCTGTTACTTGAGGTCGGCGACTAGGGCGGGTATAGGGTGTTATAGATCAAACTTTTCAATTTAACTTAAGTTTTTATAAAAATAGTTATGAAGATTTCCTTTTTTTGTTAAAACTATTATTTTTCTTTCATTTTGTAACACACTTTTAAATAAAGTAATAGGAATTATAAAAGAAAATTTATTATCCGTCCACTGCCTAACTATGGCGTATACATATAAATGATGATCGAATAAACAACAAGTCACTGAAGTTTGGCACATAGTTTCAAAGTAAGGGGAAATTTTCTTTTTAAAATAGAAATAATTCAAAAGATATAGGTAATTAAATAAGTTGATTACAAACCATATCTATACGCCACCTGCCAAAATAGTCATGCATGATACGAAAATAAGCAAGTGGCTCACTCCCAATCGCAGTTCTGACGTAGTAGCCTTGAATTGATTCCTCTTCTACTACCAATACACCTGAGGAGGGAGAAGTAATAGAATAAGTTCAATTGATCTTATTGAGTTCCAAAAATAGAAGCAAATAATTTACAAGAGTATCGTTAATCAATAGGCACCGTTACCCATAAGAAAATCAAACTTTTTTAGGAAACTCTATTACACAGACACAATACGCTATAATGTCATTCACAGTACCCAAGCAAACACATTCCACCAACTTAGACACAATACATGGGTGGTCACTATCTACCAACTTGAACATATCTCTCACAATCATGCATGTTTACGAATAGCCCATCCTTGTGCCAGTCTCGGACCCATATTTCAAAAATCAGAATCACATATCAATCATATTTATATTCATATTCCACCTATAACTCCTCATATCATCCTTGTCCAGTTGAACATGTTTTCTCCCACAAGATCGAGCTGTTATCTGCCAGTCCAGTTTGTAATGTAATTGCTTTACTAGAGGCTGTTGGATCTAGTGCCCTGATTGTAGTATATTCTCTTGTGAACTTATAGTTTGTTCGAACAGATTGGTCAATAAAACAAATTCGTTGATTACATTAATATACTTTGTATAATTTTCCTAAAATGGTTTTTGCATGCAAAGGAAAATGGAAGCAAATGTTGCCCATTGGTTGTCTAAATGTTTAAGTAATAGTAAACAGTGTTACCTGGTCAGATCGTTGTACAAAAAAAGAACTTGTATTAGTAGACGAACCTAAACATGTCCTTAGTCTACTTAGAAATGAGAAAAATGATTAAAAGACTACAATGTCATCTAACAAGTCAAATTGGGGATATGTCCTTCTTGGGCATTGGAGTGGATGACTCCCAGAAAATAAAGACATATATGTAATTGAATGGACTGATAGTACATTGGACAAGACCAAAATAAAATAGGTATTGAATCCATTTATGGATTTATTCACTTGTGACATTCATAATGTGACATACTTAAATCCTGAGTGGATGGTAGACTATGTATGCGTGACTCGTACACTTTGATTTAAGTAAAAGCCAAGTTTAAATAGATAAGGAATCAAAAGCTAGTGCGTTAGGTGTACAACTTCTGTAGTCAGTAGCCTCATCCACAACAGTGGAATTCATAGCTAAAAACATGGGTAAATGATATTCTATCATTGGCATTACATGGTTGATGAAAAGTAAACATGGCCACGGGTCATCCGTCTTGGTGATGGATGACTTGATTAATATTTTATAGTGATTGACTTTTCATGAAGGAATATGTAATGGTTACCATGAGATAAAATTTGACCATATTAGGAGAACAAATATTACCCCAAAGAGACCAAAGATATCATATAAGAGTAACACACTAATGACAAGGTCATTGGATGAGCACTAAGTAGTTGGTTTTGTAATGGTATGTCGTTCGGGAGAGCTGAATCACGATACTATAGTGGAATGACTTTGTGACTAAATGAGTTTATAATTAATAGGTGAAAAGCCATAACTTAATTACAAATCATTTAAGCCCTAAATACATATGTTCAATCGGTCCCTCCGCTAGCTCGTTGAAACGAGAAATGAATTGTCTGTTTGAATAGAAATGAACATAAAGAATGGGAAAAGAGAAATGGCAAACATTCAAGAATGATTATGGTTTTTTCTTAAATGGAAAAATGGAATCATTTGGAAATGAATGTAGGTTTCCAAAATGGAAATTGAAATGGAAATGGAAATGGAAATGGAAAGGATTAATTTTCAATTCTATATGGATTACTTAAAAATGATGGGAAGAATGATTTTATCTTTTTGAGATATCTTGAGGCCCGAAAAGGAAGAGAAATCATTTGGTCACAGTGAACATGTTGATTTGTGAAATATTAAACATATTTTCTCGAAATTTGACTAGGGGTAAAATTGTCAAATTTTACTAGGGGTAAAATCGTCTAAATATAGAATATTAAAGTTTATTTTGGGAAATAGAAAAATCAAATCTGGTTGAATCACATTACAGAGTACTGGGCCAATAGGCCCAGGAAGTACCCGTAATTGGACCTGATGTGAGAGGCTCTCGAATCCCTATCAAAATACATATTAGGGGAAGAACACCTTATTAGCCTCTCTTCCTCTCCTAGTTGGACTATGAAGTTACTTTTCTATTTGAAATAAACCTCTAAATTCAACAAGGGTTCTACCTTCTCTCCCTATAAATAGATGGCACCGGTAGAGCTACTTACATAACTTTGAAAGATTTTTTGTAACACCCCTAACCTGTATCCGTCGTCGGAATAGGGTTACAGAGCATTACCAAAGTTTACATTTCAAAACCATCAAAAATTTTAATCAAAACTAACACATCATCAATCATGGAAAATTCAATCAAAGACATACATATTGTCCCTTATACGAGTCCTCGAGGCCATAAAAACACATTAGAAACAAATTGGGACTAAATCAAAAACTTATAGAATTTTTCAAAAAAAGTTGACAATTTTCAAACTGTAGAGGTCACACGACCGTGTGGCCAGGCCATGTGACTCACACGGCCAAGAGACACTCTCGTGTCTCAATTCGTGTGGACATTCGAAGTAGGGACACACGACTGTGTCCCAGCCCGTGTCCATGCACGTGTAACTCTCTGACTTGGGTCACATAGCCAAGCCATATGTCCATGTACTAGGCTGTGTACCCTTTGAAATGGCCACACATGCCCATGTGTCAGGCCGTGTAACTTTCTGAGTTGCAACCCTTTGAAAGATACAAGGGACACATGGCCATGTCGCCTAGCTATGTGTCACGCACGGCTGAGACACACGCCTGTGTCTCTGCCCGTGTGGACGAAAAATAGGTTATTTCCAAGCCAGTTTTCTCACCCATTCAAACATATACCTACAACCAAATTTCCACATATAAACAAGCCTTCAAATTTCACTAAAAACATGCATAACCAAGCTATCCCAATAAGGTAAATAAGCATTCAACCAATATGCCCAAAGGCACCTCAATGACAACATTTAATCATATTTAACCATATACATCATTTAACAAAACTTACCACTTTGTTCACATATCAAAATCACATCCATAAGTACCAAATTTACCATTTAACGTTTAGCACCAATAGCCATATATGTCATCAAGAAAAAAAAAACCAAATCACCACAATCAAACCTGTCACTAGACAATTTATAACAAACATGTTTAACTACAACTTGAACTTCCATCACATAGTTATCATAAACACCAAAACAACAACCATTACAAAGCCAAATATATACATGCCAACTTAACACCATTTTATCATTCAAAATACCAAATTTACAAGCCAAAACATAATGGCTTCATCATTAACCAGAACACCTATACATGCCATTATAACCAAAACTTAGAAACACCAAAAACTATCAATGTAGCCGATGGATAATGTGATATAACTCCGACTAGCTTCCAACCTGAATGAGCTACTGATTCACTATAAAACATGAAAAATAACATAGAGTAAGAACAAATTCTTAGTAAGTTCATGTGTAAGAATAAAATTCTTAGTAAGTTCATGTGATGTAAAACTCAACTTACCATTTCAACACATAATAAGTAAGCTAAACATGGCATAATTTAACCACAATTTGGCCAAAGCCTAAGCATGTACACCAAACATGTTAGCCATATAAGCATATAAAATAAGCATTTTAATCATGGATGATCACAACATTGAATCATGTATCATAAGCATATACCATCCATCTCAACTTTCAGTATACCATGTATCACCAATTCAATGCAAATCATGTAACATCCCATTTTCCGTGAAATTAGAATAATGGTTTTGAGACCATAAATTTGAAGCCAAAAAAATAATTTATTATTATTTTATGGTCTACAGCATGATAGATATACCGTATAAAAATTTCGTTAAGAAATTTTACCGTTTATATACTTAATTTGATAAAAAGGACTAAATCGCGTAAAGTGCAAAAATTGTATGCTAATAGCTAAATGTATTAAATAGCTATAGAACTTTAAAGTGGAGGTCCTTATATGATAATTACACCATAAATGAGTTAGTGGAAGATGTTTTCTTGGCATTCGTGTAATTTTAAAAGTTATTAAAGGTTAAATTAGTAAAAAGGGTAATTAATATTAAAATAAATAAAACCAAAACAAGTTATCATCTTTTAGCTTCTTCTTCAACCGGTTCTAACTTGTACAAACCATAGCTAGGTTTGGCCAAGCTTGTAAGCTCAATTGCTGAGTGATTTTTAATTTGTTTTTAATGATTTCTATGTTGCTGAGATCGTTGTAGCTTAATCTAGCTAGCCTAGGGACTAATTTGTGAAACTGTTAAACTATTAGGGTTTTACCATTAATCAATATGCTTTAGTTTTGAAGTTTAATAATAGAAAATGAATGGTTTTTTGTTAGATAAACAACGTTCGTAAAGGATTTTTTGTGAAGTTGTCAAATAGGGACTAAATTAAAAAATAGAAAATATTACATGGTGAAATTGTGAAATAATAGAAGTATAGTGAATCCTAAGGACCTATTTGATATTCGACTATAGTGGGTTGTGGTGAAATTGTGTAAATTTCCATTTTTATGAACTAGGAACTAAATAGCAAAGAATTAAAAGTATAAGGGCAAAATGGTAATTTTCAAAAATATATATGTTTGACTAAATTGAATGTGAAATATATTGAATTGGGTTAAATTTATCTGTATAGATCCAGTCAAACCTCATATGGATTTAGATCGAGGAAAAGAGAAAGTCTCAGATTAATCATCTTCGTATCTACATTATATACTCATCGAGGTAAGTTCGTGTAATTAAATTGAGTACTTATATGTTCTAATTGAATTATATGTATGTGATTTGTATAATTTCCATGTATATATACTGATTGCATATCCGACGACGTACAATGATTATTGAGCCCAGTTTGAACCTTAGAAATTTGTAGGATACAACTGACATGTCATTAGGGTTACCGATTTGGTTGTAGTCCTGTATGTTTTGTGGACACACCATAGCTTGTATGAGCTTACTGATTTTCATCTTGTGAGAGCTTACCGATTTTAGCTCATATGAGCTTATCGATTTACAGCTCATAAGACCATACCGATTCATAGCTCGTATGAGCATACATGTACAAGAATTGATAGATTACAGTTTAGCACACTATGTGTAAGTTATCACACGTATCTAATGATAATCTAAATGGTTCAACAGGATATGTTCAGTTCGAGATGATATGAGTTCGATACGAACTATTACAGGTATATACATGAAATACATGGAAAGGCTATTACATGATATATAGTTAAATGAAATGGATGATACATGTATATGAAAATTTGATTATTTGTTGAGCTCATCCACAATTCGGTTTGTATGTGATTTTACATGGCTAACATATTGGTGAATATGTGTTTAGGCACTTGGCCAAGTTGTGTTGGGAAATGTATTGTTTACTTACCTTAATATGTGCTTAAATGATAAGTTAAATTCTATGTTATACGAACTTACTAAGCTTAAATGCTTACTTTGCATAATTTCTGTGTTTTATAGTGATTTGGAAGCTCATTCGGGTTGGAAGTTTGTCAGAGATATATCACACTATCCGTCAGCTCTTTTGGTACTTTCAATTGGTTTAATTTTGGTTATAATGGCAAGTATAGGTTATTTTGGCTAATATTGGCCTACATGTTTTGTTGTTATTTTGGCCATCTACTTGGCTTGTGTCTTGGCACTTTGTTAATAGTATGAGTTTAGTATATGGTATGTGAATATTTGATCTCTAACGGTTAATGTTTGGATTGCTATGCTTGAATTATGGAAGATGAAAACTATGGCATGAATGTGCACATTGTATATGTGCTTTGTGATAGAATGAAATTGTGGTAAATTGACACTTTTGTGGATATGATTTATATGGTCATTTGATGCTAGTCTTAGAATGGTGTTTTGGTACCAAATGGTTATGATTTAGTAAGAAATTTACATGGAAAGATTTGGTACAACTATGCATATATGTTAGTAAATCAATTAGGTAAGTTTGAAAACATGGTTGACATGTTTATAAATTGTCATTTAAGGTGCCTAAGGGCATATTAGTTGTATGTGATCATACCATTTGTATAAGGCTAGAAAAGCATAGTTTTTGTACCTTATTATGGTTGGTTTATATGCACAATCTTGGGTGTAGGCACATGTCAAATTGGGTGAGAAATATGGCTTGTAAAATGGCCTAATTTTGTCCACACGAGCAGAGACACAGGCGTGTGTCTCAGCCATGTGTGACACATGACCAGGTGACACGGCCATGTGTCCCCTGTAGATTTTGAAAAGGTTGCAAGTCAGACTATTACATGGCCTAGCACACGGCCTAGCACATGGGCGTGTGAGGTTACTTCAAGGGGTACACAGCCTAGCACACGAGCGTGTGGCTTGGCCGTGTGGCCCAAGTCAGTGAGTTACACGGGCTGGGACATAGCTATCCCTATTTCGAATGCTTAGACGACCTAGACACAGGCGTGTCTCTTGGCCATGTGAGTCAAACGGCCGTGTGACCCTTGCAGCTTTGAAAATTTTTAATGTTTTCTGAAAAATTCTCTAAGGTTCTAATTTAGTCTCGACTTGTTTCTATCGTGTATTTTGGGCCTCGAGGGCTCGTATATGGAACAATATGAATGATTTTGATTGGTTTTTTATATGAATATTGATATGTTTTGAAATGTTGATATTTCCATCTGTTTGATCCGTAAACTCCGGTAATGTTGCGTAACCCTGTTCTAGTGACGGATACGGGTTAGGGGTGTTACAAATCACAAATGTTCATGTCTTAGTTCGTATTGAAATCTTACCACTTTCATTCAGATCAGACCCGTTGAACCATTAGGAATACCGCTGGGTAAGCAGGATTGCTCAGACATAGTGTGCGAACTCATATAACTGTAATCTTTCAATTCTTGTACATGTATGCTCACACGAGCTGCCAATTAGAATGCTCACACGAGCTATGAAAACAGGCCTGCTCACACAAGTTGTAGGTCGAAACACAACTACACAATGCTGCTCACACGAGCTATGCAGTATCCGCAACACATGCCGAACCTGAACCGGTAGGACGTTCAGGACCAGCACTAGAATCATGTAACCCTAGTGACATGTCATTTGTATCCTATGAATTCCTAAGGTTCAAACGGGGCTCGGTAGTCATTGTAACATCGTTGGATATGCGACCGGCATATATTTATGGCAGTTCACAATACATTTATAATTCAATTAAAAACATATAAGTACAATTTAATTACATGAACTTACCTCGATGATTAAACGTAGATATGGAGGCGACTATTTCGAAACTTTATCTTTGCTCCGATCTAAAGCCGTACTTGGTTTGTCTTGACCTAACGGATAAATTCAACTCAATTCAGTAATTACTCTATTCAACTGAACCCAAAATCATATTTTATCAAAATTTCAATTTTGCTCTTATACTTTTGATTTCTCTTCAATTTAGTCCCTAGCTCATAAAATGAAAATTCATGCAATTCATCCTTAACCCACTATAGTCAAATTTCACATAGGTCCTTAGCAAGCCCTACATTTCATTTATTTTAGAAATTCACCATGAATATTCTCTATTTTTCAATTTAATCCCTATTTGACAATTTCATCAAAAATCTTTTAATAAAAGTTGTTTATCTATCAACAACTAACCATTTTATTCAATAAAACTTCAAAAATCATACACATTCATTCATGGAAACACTTTAATCTTTTAACAGTTTCACAAATTAGTCCCCAGGCTAGCTAGATTAAGCTACAACGATCCCGGAAATATAGAAATCATTAAAAACGAGACTAAAATACATACCATGCACTTAGAAATGAACTAGTCGAATGATGAAGCTTATCCAATGGCTTCTAACCCTTATTTTTGACTGAGGATGAAACAAAAAGATGACAACTTTGCTTTATTTTATTTAATTTGCCATTACTTACCAAATTACTTTTATAACCTTTTAAAACATTAAAAATTTCACTAATATCAAGCCATGTACATCCACTAACTTCTTTAATGGCATAATTACCACATAAGGACTCATAATTTAAGGTTATATAGCTATTTAATACCCTTAGATACTACAACACTACTTTTGCACTTTATGCGATTTAGTCCTTTTTGTTCAATTAAGTAGGTAAACAGTAAAATTTCTTATCGAAATTTTTATACGGTACTACTAACATGATGTAGACATTAAAATAATAATAAAATAGATATTTCAATGTCAAATTTGTGGTCCCAAAACCAGTATTCTAATTTTCACTGAAAACGGGCTATTACATTGTTAGTCTATCAAAAGATTGAGAGAATTTATTCTTAACTATTACATATATTTTACTTGGATAACAATTCTAACAGTTTCCATTAAAAAAGAGAGAATTGTTGTTTTCACTCCAAACAAAAGAGACAGAACTTTTTCTAGTTCCGTGTTTCGATTCAATTGGTTCGAGCCCACACTCGAAGCAGTTCATGGTATAAGAATAGCAAAGAAGATCATTTGATTGAAAGCTAGAAAAAATCAAGGATTCACTTATCCAAAAACACAGATACGATTTTGGTACAAGGTTTATTACTACAAATATCACAAACTGGGTCGATTTTAAAAATTTTAATTTTTCGCTGTGTAAGAAAACCATTTTCAAACAAAATTTTTGCCAACAATTGGCATCAAAATCAGGTTGTGGTATGTTTATGGTGTAAGCCGAGACCGAATCTCTGTATACATCTTGTTTCATTAATATTGTATAAGATATGACATTCTTGTAATTATTCGCACGTTTAGAGGAATGTATGTGAATGAATGCAATATTATATATATTTGTTATATAATTATTATTTTTTCCAATCTTATAGTTGTTAGAAAATAGACAATGGATTATCATCTCCCCGTAGGATTATTTTTTATTTATATAATTCTTGTGAGCCAAAAATAGACATAGGACAGAGATGTAATTTTTCTAAAAAAATGAGTGTGTGACGAGGAAAAGGTGATGCGATGGTGATCGAAGACCCAATGATTGCCTTGTGATGAAAAATTGTGTAATATTTTTTAATTTATTTTCTAGAAATAGAATCATGGAAACCTTAGCTAGCAATTTTATTTTATTACTCATCTCCTTATATATCTGCTTAGTAATTGTTAATAATATAATTATGATATATAAATGTATGAGATGATCCAGAGTTGATTAAAGATAAGTGTGATAATGAGAAGGTGCATGTTTAGGATTAGATCTAGCAAGGAAATGCTTGGTTTTTAGGCAGCCAAATATGACTCACCTCCCTTTCCTGGGAACCTACTTGGTGCACAGTTCGCATTCACTTCTTCGGTTTTTCCATTAAAAGAAAAACTATGGAGAATCAAAGTTATTTGATTGACTCTTGTGAATAATTTTACGTAAATATTATAAAATTGCCAAAGCATGTCATGCACATATGAGATAAGCATGTCTTGCACATATGAGAAAAGCATGCCATATAGTTTAGGAAAGGATACCACATGTACTTGTCATGCATATATCGATCATACATGATTAAAACTGGAAATTATAAAAACCTTGCATGTTTTCTAAAATATTGAGTGGGTAAACGTCCCTAAACAAGACCTACAGCCTCCGTCAATGGTCTCTTTGATGGCATGGCAAGTGCACTACCCCATGGTAGGATTGCTATGTGGATTTCATTGAGGAGATTTCCTGAAAGTAAGAAGAATTTTATTGTGATCAAGTGATAATTGGATTGGCCCTTGTGGTAAGCATTATCATGCTATAGGTTAAGAAGTTCTATCCTCAAAAGAGGACAACTAGTCAAAGCATGCTACTAGATAAGATTGTCCCATGATGAATCATTTGTGGTGCATGATGTAATAGGTGTTGAGCTGATGGTTATACACTCAAGATCTTATATTTATGTAATTCCCCATGGATCTCTACTTAAGTTAGAATGATAACCAAACGTTACATGATTGTTAGTATGTGTGAATGCTTAAGAAATTAGGTTCATGTACCAATTGGATTGAAATTCATGTTCTTACTAGTTGATCATGATCACCCTACAGTGGCTTGATTTAATGGGTGTAGGAATTATCGCTGCAACGGCTTTCAATGTTTTCAAGTTTTAATGTAATACGCATGCATCATCTTAATGCATATTGTAATGTTGCAAAACAATTTCAAAAATTTGTTTAATACAAAAATATTAATATATGAATGTTTTTATTTTTCAGTTCAAAAATGGCATCAACTCTCTTATTGAACATACTCACTGAAAACAAATTGAACTAAAATAACTATAAGGAATGGAAAAGGAACCTAATAATTATCCTGAGCTATGAGAAGCTTAAAACAATACTTGATAATAAGTGTCTATCGATCATTCAAGCTGAGTTTAGAAAACGCTAGGAGGAGTCTGGTGAGATAGCTCGTTGCTATTTTCTAGCAAGCGTAACCAACACCCTATATTAGCAACTGTAGAGTTGTAAAACTATCAAAGTTGTTCTGGTTAAACTAGAAGACATGTTTGGAGGACAAGTTGCCTCGGCTCGACAGTCTACTAGCTTGATGAGTGCCCAGCAAAAGCCCTGTAATCTGGTCAAAGACCATAGGATTACACTTATGGGATACTTTGCTGAGGTCACGAATAATGAGGCCAATTCAGACCAGAACACTCAGATTGAGATGGTGTTCAAAAGCTTTTTTAAGGACTTTATAGGCTTTTGGGCCGCATATAACCTTAGGAATAAGAACTTAATGCTTACACAACTCATGAAGGAGTTACAATCCTATAAGTTGATGTTGAATGGCAGTTAGCTTGTCCGAAGAGAAGAAGCAAACATAGTTGTCAATTCTTCCTTGAAAAAGAAGGGAAAACATGCTAACAAAGGCAAGACTAAGGTCTCTAGGCCACCAAAAGTGGAAAGGAATAGAACTAGAAAGCCTACAGACTTATCTAAGTCTAAATACTTCTTTTGCATTAAAAAAGGGGCACTTCAAGGCAAACTGTAATGAGTAGAAGGAGTACCTGACCACCAAAGGTAAAGATATGAAAGTCTTCATAATAGAAGCTTGTTTAGTGGAGAATTCAATATTCCACTGGGTCATTAATTCAGGATTCACTAATCATGTTTGTGTTTCTCTACAAGGGTTTGAGGAGACGAAAGATATTAGAGATAAGAGCTTATAGTTGTGGATCGGGAACGAGACAAGTGTGACAGTTGAACTGGTGGGAGATGTACATCTTTATTTTGACAATTTAGGAAAATTATTTTAAGGGACATTTGCTATGTACCATGTTTGAAAAGAAACCTAATTTCTATTGCACGTTTATATAAAGACGACTTGACCGTGAATTTTAATAATGAAACTGCAATATTTAGAAATCACAATCTTATTTGTAATGGATGGATGTCAAATAATCTCTATTTTCTCAAACCAAATATGTACACACTGCTTGAGGCTAAAATGACGAATAAAAGACTTAAAACTTCTCGCTTTAATGAGGTGTACCTTTAGCAATTGAGACATGGTCATATTAACCGAAAAAGAATAACTAGACATTGTTATCGGTTAAACTGTGGTTAACCCAACAGTTTAGCATGATGGCCTTGAAAGAACCTAATTTTGTTCTAGGCATTCAAATCCTAAGGGGTCGAAAGAATAAGGCGATAACACTATCTCATGATTCATACATAGAAAGGACTTGTAACACCCTTAACCCGTATCCGTCGCCATAATAGGGTTACGGAGCATTACCAAAAACTTTTAACTTAAAACATTCAATTACAATCATTTATAAACTACTTCATATCCCATTCAAAAACATCCATATTGTCCTTTATACGAGCCCTTGAGGCCCTAAAAAGACATTAGAAACGAATCAAGACTAAATCGAAAACATATAGAACTTTTAAGAAAAAGATGAATTCTTTTCAAACTACAGGGGTCACACGGCTGAGACACACACCTATGTCTCAAGTCGTGTGGGCATTCGAAGTATGGACACACGAGAGTGTCCCAGCCCGTGTCCGTGCCCGTGTAACTCTCTGACTTGGGTCACACAGCCAAGCCACACGCCCGTGTGCCAAGCCATGTGCTAGGCCATTTAATTACCTAACTTGTAACTCTTAGTAAGCTATAGGGAACACACGACTGTGTCGCCTGGTCGTGTGTCACACATGGTTGAGACAAACTCCTGTTTCTCTGGCCGTGTGGACGAAAAATAGGCCATTTCCAAGCCATTTTTCTGACCCAATCAAGCACACAGCTACAACCAATTTTCCAAATGTAATCAAGCATTCAAAATGCATCAAATAATGCATTAACAAGCTAATTCAAGAAGGTATATATTCACACAACCAATATGCCCAATAGACACCTCAAATCACAATAATCATACATATGTTCACACTTGCATAGTTTAGCAAAAACTCAACCAACTTATAACTAAGTTCATCCCAAAACTTGCCACTAGGTTCACATATCAAAATCACATTTGACATACCAAATTGACCATTTAACAATTAGCATCATTAGCCATATATGTCAACTACATTACGTAAACCATAATGACTACATTCAACCCTATCAAAGAACATTCCATCACATACATTTTGAATACCATTTCAACTTCCATCAATTAAGCTCCATAAAGACTATAATATCAACCATTATGAGGCCACATATATATATCAACATAAAAACTATTCCATCCTTAAAAAGAGACCATAATTACAAGCCAATTCAAATGACTATATCATTAACCAAAACACCTATACATGCGCATATTTAACCAATTATCACTTAACTTTTTTTCATGCCTAAACATAACATAATTGATACATAACAACCATACCAATTTTGGTCATTTCAAAACATACACCAAATTAACCATATTAACCACAACCAACAAGCTATCATTAGTACCTTAAGTACCTCAAATCCAAGGAAACATTTCATGCCATAATCATAAACCAAAATGACATATAAATACCAAATTCATCAATTAAAAATTAGACATATCCACCTATACATGCCATTATAACCACGACCAAAGCATTAAAATCTACCGATAAAATCGATGGATAGTGTGATGAATCTTTGACTAGCTTCCAACTCGATCAAGCTTCTAATAATCTGTAAAGTAAAGAAAAATAACTACCTTTAAGCATAAAAATTCCATTTCGATAATAAACTTATTAGAATAGATATAAACTTATGCCAATGCAAAAATTCATAATTCTATATGATCATCGACTCACAAATGAGTAAATTCATTAATGTCACATATAACTATCATTAATAACGTGATAGGATTTTATGGGACATATTGTATAACTATCAACCTTTATATAAGATTCTACACCTTTCAATTTAGTTACTTTTCATTCCTTACTCAATGCTTATCATAAGCCTAAACGACATATCATTTTCTACTTAGTGTATTTATCCCTGATCTAGATATATTCATCCATGGCATACGAAATTGTTCACATATAAATACATCATTTATCACTTTAAATTTTTTATAGCATCATAAAAAATCCCAATTACATACTTACCATCTTGTTCCCTTTTCTTACCCGTTACGTATGCATAGTACAAGCATAATCAGAAACATCAATCATATCCATAAAATTGGCATAAGCTTAAGCACATCAACAACATATGTTAGTTCATTTAAAAATGATTCATATGAATTTGACATGGATAACCATTATACTTGAGCACAATTCAATTGGATTTATCATCTATCTCATAACATATCATGTTTTTCATATATGACCATTGCAATGAGTTTCATGCATACCTATCTTAATTCATATTGAACACTTACCATTTCATTTGCACAACACAAAAGACATAAATATAGCATTAACCATATTCACAAGTTAGTGAATAAACACATAATTTAGCATAAGTCACCACATGATAAAATAACTTTCATGAATATAGCAAATAAGCATTCATACTTTTCATGAATATGGCTATACACAACTTTAATCATCAGCAACTCATACCTTTCCATACTTTCATGACATTGCCAATCGAAACACTTGCCATTCCTTCCCTTCGTATGCCCGTTGAACCACTTAGAATAATATCAGATACGTGGGAATCTCACACACTATGTGCTAACATATGGTCGAAACCATTTTTTCCTTTTCCTTTACATAGATGCTATCCCCTGAGCCATAAATGGGTCTGCTCACACAAGCTGTTGGTCGAAACGTAGTTACACGGTGCTGCTCACACGAGTTGTCAAGTAACTACAACACATGCCGAAAACTCAGCCACCAGTAGGATGTTCAGGACCAGCACCCGAAACACGGTAACCTTAATGAAATGTCATTTGTATCCTATATATTCCTAAGGTTCAAACAAGGCTCGATAATTTTCGTACATCGTTGGATTTCCATCGTCTCTTTTTATGATAAATTACATATTAATACATAACATATATATATATATATTGATTCATTACACTAGAACACCACATTAAATATTCAATTTAATTAACATTTAAGTGATTTTAGTTCATACGAACTTACCTGACTAAATTGCAGAAATATCAAAGTACAAGGGCATTTCATCCAATTTATTAATTTATACAATAAAAAATGTATTTTATACAATTTAGTAATTTTTGAAATTTTTATAAAATTTCCCCTAATTTTTTACTTTTATTCAATTTAGTCCTTGAGCCTAAAACATACAAAATAACCATTTTTAATGCCAATTTATAACAGCTGATTATTCATGGTACCCATATCAGCACATATTTGCAAAAAATTCACATTAAATCCTTGCATTTTAACTATTTTAAAATTTTAGTCCCTAATCGATAAATTTATCAAAACTCACTTAACAAAATTCTTCCACATAACAACTAATAACTCAAATTCATCATTTAACATCTAAAACCACAAGGTTCATCAATAGCAACATTCAAAATCTTTAACAATTTCAAAATCAAAGGTACGGGCTAGCTGGACCTAGTTCCAACGATCTAAAAACATAAAAAATAAAAGAAATGGATAGTTTAGGGGCTTACATGCAAGGAACCATTGTTAGACGAAACTTGAAGTTTCTCAAATGGAGTTTCTTCTTTATCTTTTCGATGAATAACAATGTAAAATGATACTTTTCTTTTTCTTTTACTTTTCTTTTATTATTTTAATACCTTAAACCTTAATTAATAAAATAATTCAAATAATAAATTAATAACTAACCGCATTGCCCCCCCACTATCACCAATTATGGTTAATTTTCCATATTAAACCATCAATTTATGTACATTGTTCAATTAACACCTTTAAACTAATAGTGATTGACTTTTTCAACTTTTACGATTTGGTCCTTTTCCCTTAATTAACTATCGAAACGTGAAAATTTTTTTTTGACGAAATTTTAATACAATCTTAATGAAACTCTGTAAATATTTATAAAATAACTATGGATCATTTTATTGAAACGAGGTTCTGATACCTCATTTTCTAAAACCACTTGAACTTAATAAATTGCTTATATAACAAAAATCGCTATATCAAAAACCTTTTTAAAATTATGTTTGACTCGTAACTAGTAAATAATAATATTTAATAACTTACTCATCAAATTTGGTGGCCCCAAAACCATTGTTATTGATACCACTGAAAAACGAGTTGTTACAAGACTATCCTAAAAAAATAGAAGAAAGAGAGAACATGAGAAAGGTTCCTTATGCTTTGATAGTAGGAAGTTTCATGTATGCTATGCTATGTAGACATCTAGGTACTTATTTTGCAATTGGGTTGGTAAGTCGATATCAAGCAAATCCAGCATCAAGGTACTAGCAAGCAGTTTTGCATATATTCAATTATTTACAAAGAACGGGGTATTATATGCTTGTATATTCCAGAGGAGACCTTACTCCAATTTGATACACTAATTTTAACTTCCAAATATGTTGGGATTCGAGGAAGTCGACATCGCAGCGAGTACCTTACTCCACTATAAAGGCTTAATACGTGGTTACTTTTAAGGTTACCAAAGAAGCAATAAGGCTTTGAAAGCTTGTTACAAATATTGAATTCGTTCCTGCTATGGAAAAAGCTATCACACTTTATTATGACAATAGTACGGCAATAGTTAGTACCAAGGTGACGAGAAACCACAAGAGGATGAAACATATCGATCTAAAGTATCATATCATAAGGGAGGTAGTTGCAACAAAATCATAGATGTAGTCAAGGTCGCATCTGAGGACAACCTTGCAGACTTGTTTAGAAAGACTTTACTAGTTAGGAGTCTTGAGAAACACGTAGAGAGCATGTGAATGCGGAATATGGCTCATCTACTTCACTAGGTGATAACCTCTAGAATAACGTATTTTTATGTATTAATTATATATTTATTCTAAGTATGGTCCTGCTAATTTGAGCTATTTATGATCTTTTATCTCACAGGGACTAAATTTGAGGCAAAAGTAAAATTAAGGGCCAAAAGTGTGAATTTAGAGATAAAATGAGCCAATGTGCGACATAAGGAAAAGTTGGTGCCAAAAGTGCAAGCACGGAGGATACAAGGGTTGAAATGCAAAAAGAAGATATTTTATTCTATTAAACTCTATTTTAATTATATTAGGATAATTAATATTGAGATAATTATTAAGGATTATTTTTAGGATTTTATTTTATTTATCTTTATTTATCTTCAATTAAATGTATTTATATTTTAGGAATTTAAGTAGGATTAGACTATCTCCCCTAGCACTATAAATAGGGGGTGAAGTGACTCAAAAGATATCTATCTTTTATTTTTTCCTGTAAACACTCTCTCCCTAAAAGTCTAGGCTTTTGTTCTTCTCATATTTCTTTTCAATAAAATCTCTATTTTTATTTTATTTATGTTCTTTTCTACCACAACCATGAGCCACTAAACCCATCTAGCCGAAAGTTGTCGATATTCCCCAAACATGATTCTTGAGGCTTAGAGTCCGTATTTAGCCTCATTGCTGAGTATTCATCGTTTCTCCGCACTACAGGGTTGACGCTTCTGTCCATGTCCCTTAAGAAGTAAGCTTTTCAATGTATGCAAAGACGGCCGCTTTGTATGTTTTGGGAAGGTTGCATCGTCAGTTCGTTAGCTTACTGCGTTAGAGGTTGTCGAGCCCAAGAGACAAAATGGCGTGGGATTCGCCATTGAGAAGCGTTGATCTAGCATAAGACGATCCCACAGAAGCGATTGTTGGCTAGAGTCAGGTTCCACTAAATCGTAAGTCTAAATCCTTGGAGCTGGTGGTCGTAGGCATCCTCTTCCACTATAACTGGCTTATTCGGTTTGGGAAGGATCATCTAAAGGCCGAGGATTGAACCCAAGGCGGAATAAGACAACTGGAAGCTGGAATCTTCCATAAGAATTTCCTTTCTCTCAACTCTATTTTTAATTTCTCGAATTTTTTATTCAATATTCTTAATTCTATTATTTTATTTTTTTTTTGTTTTTAGATCCAAACCTTTAATTCTGCTATTTTTTATTTTTTTCAAGAACACAGGTTTTCTTGGGTAAGATTCTGCTTGGGATTTCACGGAGCAAGATATTGTGCAAATCCAGTCCCTGAGGATTTGACCCTACTTCCCTTTTACTATTATTTTTCATTATTTATTAGGGATAGGATATTTTTGGTGCTTTCAATGACTGCATCAAATTTTGGCATCGTTGCCGGGGACTGGCAACGTACTAATCTTTTTTTTTTATTTCTTATGACCAGATCTGCTCCAGGTACTCTTGCGTTCGATTCAAAAATTGAAAAGACTGCTAGAGCCAATCGCAAGGAGACAAAGTTACAGAAAAAGCAGTCAGCGGTGGTTGGAACTCAAAGTAACCCATCGCCAGAAATCGAAGTCTACGACGAAGCTGAGTCTAGGGTTAACCAAAACCTTACTTGAACACTTGAAATCAAAAAAGTAGTAGTCGACTCACCAGAAGAAGTGCTTAACGCTAGGGTTAACGAAAATCCGAATCTAGCACACCAACCAATGGCTCAAACGATTCGGCAACTGGTCGAAGCTTCGACAGAACAACCGCCAGTATGCATCGCGTTTCCTACTGTGGATACTGACTTTGAGTTGAAGTCAGGTTTAATCCAATTACTGCCAACTTTTCGTGGGTTGCAAAATGATAATCCCCACAAGCATCTGAAAGAGTTTCATATGGTTTGTCTTAGCATGAAACCTCGGGGGGTAACTGAGGATCAGATTAAATTGTGTGCTTTCCCTTTCTCCCTAGCATATTTTGCTAAGGAATGATTATTTTATTTACCCTCTAGATCTATTACAACTTGGGCTGATCTATCTTGTTTGTTCCTGAACAAGTTTTTTCCAACGTCTCGAGCAGTTGAACTAAGAAGAGAGATCATTGGAATAAGGAAAAAAGAAGCTGAGTCCCTTTACGATTATTGGGAGCAGTTTAAAAAGTTCTGTGCAAGCTGCCCACAACATGGAATAACAGAGCAATCTCTCCTCCAATACTTCTATGAAGGTTTGAAGCCCATGGAGATGAATATGGTAGACGCTGCTAGTGGAGGAGCATTAGTCAACATGACTCCCCAACAAGCGAGAGACTTGATCTCCACGATGGCTGCAAATTCTCAGTAGTTCTGAGCCAATACTGAACCCCCTAGAAAGGTTCACTAGCTAAGTAATTCAACCTTAGAGGATAAAGTTGATAGACTTACTAATATGATGAACTCTCTTATTGCAGAAAAAGTGAAAACAGCTCGGTTATGCGGAATATGTGCTACACCTGATCATGCAACTGACGCATGTCCTAGTTTGTATGATGATACCATGGCCCATCTGGATGCTATGGAAATTTCCCTAGGCCACCACAAAGGCAATACAACCCCTACGCTAATACCTACAACCCAGGGTGGAGGGACCATCCTAACTTAAGTTATGGGGCCAATCCACGAAATAACCAGCCATACGAAAATTGGTTTCTGCAACAGCCGTAAGTTTCAGGTAGTTTTTTAGAAACCATGGTCAATAAGTTAGTAGCTAATGTTCTTGATTTTCAACAGCAAACTCTTAATTTCCAAAAAGAGACAAAGGATTTCCAACAAAAAATCGAGGCGTCCATCAGAGAGTTGACCACATCGATCGAGAAATTAACTTCTCATGGGAAGTTGCCGTCACAAATAGAACCAAACTTAAGACAAAATGCAAATGCAGTGGCGTTACGAAATGGAAAGGTACTGGAGTCGACTCCTGACAGGAATCTTTCCCAAGAAATTGCCTAGGAAAAACCCGAGAAAGACGAACAGGTCCGGCCGAAGCCTCCATTGCCTAAAATTCAACCTCCATTTCTCGAACGATTCAACCAGTGTCGAAGAGGTAAAGAGGACAAGGAAATCCTCAGAAAATTTAGGAATTTCGAGATCAACATTCCGTTGGTGGACGCCATCAAGCAAATACTGCGTTATGCTAAATTTCTTAAAATGCTTTGCACCAACAAGCGAAAATTAATAGGTAATGAAAGGGTGAATGTTGGTAAGAATGTATCCGCAGTGTTACAGCAAAAAATGCTGGCAAAATGCAAGGATAGGGACATGTTTGCAATACCATGCAAAATAGGTCATTTGGGAATTAAGAAGGCTATGTGTGATCTAGGGGCTTCTATAAATGTAATGTCGTATTCTATTTATGAATCACTTAACGCGGGTTTTTTGACAAAAACAGGTGTTACCATTCAATTGGTGGACAGGCCTGTTGTACATCCAGAAGGAGTCCTCGAGGATGTTCTGGTAAAAGTTAACGAGCTTATTTTCCCTACAGATTTTTATGTGATCAAAATGGAGGAGGATAGCACTCCTAGATCCTTCGATCTCCTACTGGGTTGACCGTTCCTTAGTACAGCTAGTACTAAAATTGATGTTTGAAGTGGAACTCTCATGATGGAGTTTGATGGGGAGATTGTAAAGTTTAATGTCTACAACACCATTAGCCATCCAAGCAAAATCTTGAGCGTAAATCGTATCGACATAATTGATTCTTTAGTGGAAGAGAATTTTGAGTCAATTTATGCAGATAATTCTAAACTTGATGAATTTGAATTTGTTAATGAGTTATTTTCTCCAAATACTAAACCGTTACCTTCTGTTATACAGGCGCCAGAGTTGGAGTTGAAACCGCTTCCTGTGTATGTGAAATATGTATTTTTTTAAGGGTAATACCCTACCAGTCATAATCTCCAATAGACTCTCCACACATGAAGAGGAAAGTATGGTTCATATACTAAAAAGTCATAAGGAGGCGATTAGTTGGACCATTGCAGACTTAAAAGGGATAAGCCATTTGACGTGCACACACAGGATCTACTTGGAGGAAGACACGAAACCGAGGCGAAAGGCGCAAAGACAACTAAATCTGAATATGATGGAGGTAGTAAAAAAAGAAATAATCAAGCTTCTGGACACTGACGTAATTTACCCTATTTCTGACAGTAGGTGGGTAAGTCTGGTCAAGTCGTGCCCAACAAAACAGGCGTGACAGTAAAGAAAAATGATGAAGGTGACTTGGTACCTACCCGAGTACAAAATGGGTGGCGCGTCTGCATTGATTATAGGAAGTTGAACTCATACACTAGAACAGATCATTTCCCTCTTCCTTTTATAGATCAAATGCTTGAAAGGTTAGCCGGAAAAACTCACTTTTATTGTCTTGATGGATACTCATGTTTCTTTCAAATTCCAGTCGCACCGAAGGACCAAGAAAAGACCACTTTTACATGCTCATTCAGTACATTTGCATACATAAGGATGTCATTCGGTCTTTGCAATGCACCGGCCACCTTCCAAAGATGCATGATGAGTATATTTTCTGAATATGTGGAAAAAATTATCAAAGTTTTTATGAATGATTTTACTGTATATGGGAGTTGTTTTGATGAATGCCTTAAAAACCTAACGATAATTCTGAGTAGGTGCATAGAATTTAATATTGTCCTAAATTATGAAAAGTGTCATTTTATGGTAGACAAGGGTTTAATTCTGGGACATGTTGTTTCATCTAAAGGAATTGAGGTCGATAAGGCCAAAATTGATATTATAAATTATTTGCCATATCCCTCCACTGTGAGGGAAATTCATTCTTTCCATGGCCATGCAAGGTTTTACAGGCGCTTCATAAAAAACTTCTCGAAAGTAGCTAAACCACCGTGTGAGTTGTTGCAGAAGGATAAGAAATTTGAGTTTGACCCAAAATGTAAGAAGGCATTTGATACACTTAAGCAAAAGTTAGTCTCCGCTCCTATAATGCAACCACCAGATTGGAAATACCCATTCGAAATTATGTGCGATGCCAGCAAGTGCAGTGTAGGAGTCGTGTTGGGGAAAAAGATAGACAAAGAACCACATGTCATATTTTATGCCTTGAAAACCCTAGATGCTGCGCAGAGAAACTACACCACTACAGAAAAAGAACTCTTAGCCGTTGTATTTGCTTTAGATAAATTTTGACCTTATTTATTGGGATCTAAAGTAATTATTTTTTCTGATCATGCAATCCCCAGGTACTTGATCTCGAAGAAGGAAGCAAAATTGAGACTCATTAGGTGGATTTTACTGCTCTAAGAATTTGACATCGAGATTCGAGACAAAAGAGGATGCGAGAATTTAGTGGCTGACCACTTAAGCAGAATAAAAGTACTTTTTGACGACATCCCTATTAAGGAAGAATTCCCTGATGAGAGCCTATTCTCAACCGAGGCACGTCTCCCATGGTATGCAGATATAGTAAAATTTCTAGCCACAGGATCATTACCCACTGAGTTAGCACATTCTGTGAGGGACAAGCTTAGACGTGACGCTCGATATTACATTTGGGATGATCCATACTTGTGAAAACACTGTTCAGACCAAATAATACGAAGATGTGTTCCAGAAACTGAGGTAACTTCTATCCTTAATTTTTGTCATGCTGAAGCTTGCGGAGGTCACTTTGGCCCTAAGCGGACCGCTCATAAGGTGTTAGAATGTGGGCTACATTGGCCCACAATTTTCTGAGACGCATATAACTTCTGTAAGTCTTGCGATAGGTGCCAACATATAGGTAACATCACTAAATGAAATCAAATGCCCCTTTCCCCGATTCATGTATGCGAAATCTTTGATGTATGGGGCATCGATTTCATGGGCCCATTTATTTCTTCATTTAGCAATGTATATATAATTCTTGCAGTAGACTATGTTTCTAATTGGGTAGAAGCAAAGCCTACTCACAATGATAATGCCAAAAGTGCTATGGAGTTTTTAAAACAAACTATTTTTTCCAGGTTTGGCACACTTCGAGCCCTAATCAGTGATCGTGGCACCTACTTTTGCAAGTCATGGAGGCACTGTTGGCAAAATACGGAGTCCACCACCATATAGCTATGGCTTACCATCCCCAAACAAACGGTCAAGCCGAGGTCTCGAACAGGGAAATCAATACTATTTTGGAGAAAACAGTTCATCCTAACCGAAAGGATTGGAGCCTTCGGCTAAATGACACACTTTGGGCCTATCGGACTGCGTATAAGGGACTGATTGGTATGACCCTGTATCGACTTGTTTTTGGTAAAGCTTGCCACCTTCCGGTCGAATTGGAACATAAGGCTTATTTGGTCATTCGACAATGTAACATGGAGTTAGAACCCACAGGAAAGGTAAGAAAATTAGACATCCAAGAGTTAGAAGAAATTCGCAATGATGCCTACGAAAATGCTCACATTTATAAAGACAAGACAAAGTTGTTTCACGATAACAGAATAGCTCAGAAGTATTTTTCGGTAAGACAAAATGTTTTACTTTATAACTCCGTGTTAAAGTTATTCTCAGGTAAGCTTTGATCACGATGGCAAGGACCTTTTTTTGTTACTAAAGTGTTCACACATGGAGCGGTTGAAATAGAGAGTGAAGAATCTGGAAAGTGGTTCGTAGTCAGTGGTCAGCGATTGAAGCCGTTTTATGTGAATTTTTAAGCCCACACGATTGAGAAAATCCATTTGGAACCACCATAGAACCAATAACGGCGTCGAGCTAATGACGTTAAACAAACGCTTGTTGGGAGGCAACCCAATTTTTATTTTTATTATTTTTTATTTTTTCTTTACTTTATTTATTACTTTATTTTATTTTATTTTACTTATTTGGATATTAATAATTTTTTCTTCTTTTGCTTAGATAAAACAGAGCAAAAATGCGAAGAAAACCATTGAGCAACGCTTCGAGCGCATTGAGGCCCAACTTGAAACTTTTGGCCAACAACTGACTGAGCTCATTGCCATCATATACGATCGACAGAAACAACACGGAGAGTTTTTCTAAACTTTTCTACCTATTTATTTCTTTTCGTCCATATTGAGGACAATGTGCTTTCAGTTGGGGGAGGTACTCTTCGTTATTACTATCATTTTCTGCTGTGATTTTGATTATTTTTGCTGTTGTTGTGATTATTTTTGGCTGGTGTTGCTTCTTGAGGCTCCATTTTGTCCATATTTATTTTTTTAGAACTTCCTGCCTTTTTTCATGACCAAGATTTTTACCAAGAATTGCCTACTGTTTGACCTACAAGCATGATTCTTGTTTTCTGAGGAAATTACGAATTTTCCATAATTGATGCCATCTCCACTGTTTTATTCTTATTAGGCTAAAAATAATTGTGATTCATAGAGTTAACTTTATCTTGCTTTTCGTAAAATTGATCAAGTTTAATACAAAGTAGACACTTAATATGTTTGCATTCTAAAATATGTTGATGACTATTAAGGTAATTACTGAAACTTATTTTTTTTGACACTTGATTATTATTATTTCTCTAAAGTACTTATAAAAAAGTTATTATTAAAATGTCGTTTAATGTTTCCGTGGTTATGAGTGCAGCTTAAAAACGTGACTGACTGAGTAACCGGGGTAGGGTGCTTGGGTTGTCATCCTATTTCGCGTCAAAAGGTTGTGTGACGTGTTAGGTAAAACTCTGCTAATCGAAATTAATTTTTAAGAACATGTTGGGTTGAGTAACCGGGGTGGGTGCTTGGTTGTCATCTCTCTTCGCGTCAAAAGGTTCAGTATATTCCTAAAGCATAATAAAAAAAGAAAAAGAATATAATAATTTGGGGACTAAAGGAAGAAGCAAATAGGGTGTCCTGGTAGGTTTGGTAATTTACCTAATTTTCATTAAATAATTCAAGTCGATTCTAATTTTTATGTGTATTAATTGGAAAACTTTTTCTGTTTTACTTAAAGGAAGCTTATGGTTGTCTTTATTTTTCATATGCATTTTTGACTGATTTTTATAAAATTTTGGAGTGGTATTTCTTTTATGGCAGAATCTAACTTTCACAGTAGATAGGAACCATACTTGAGGGCAAGCATGGACTAAGTAGGGGGAAATTTGATAACACTTTAGAATAACATATTTTTATGTATTAATTATGTATTTATTCTGAGTATGATCCTGCTAATTTGAGTTATCTTTTATCTCATAGGGACTAAATTTGAGGCAAAAGTAAAATTAAGGGCCAAAAGCGTGAATTTAGAGATAAAATGAGCCAATGTGCGACATAAGGAAAAGTTGGTGCCAAAAGTGCAAGCATGGAGGACACAAGGGTTGAAATGCAAAAAGAATAGATTTTATTCTATTAAACTCTATTTTAATTATATTAGGATAATTAATATTGAGATAATTATTAAGGATTATTTTTAGGATTTTATTTTATTTATCTTTATTTATCTTCAATTAAATGTATTTATCTTTTAGGAATTTAAGTAGGATTAGACTATCTCCCCTAGCACTATAAATAAGGGGTGAAGTGACTCAAAAGAGATCTATCTTTTATTTTTTCTTGTAAACACTCTCTCCCTAAAAGTCTAGGCTTTTTTCTTCTCATATTTCTTTTCAATAAAATCTCCATTTTTATTTTATTTATTTTCTTTTCCACCACAACCATGAGCCACTAAACCCATCTAGCCGAAAGTTGTCAATATTCCCCAAAAAGGGTTCTTGAGGCTTAGAGTCTGTACTTAGCCTCATTGCTGAGTATTCATCGTTTCTCTACACTACGGGGCTGACGCTTCCATCCATGTCCCTTAAGAAGTAAGCTTTTCAACGTATACAAAGGCGGCCGCTTTGTAGGTTTTGGGAAGGTTGCACAGTCGGTTCGTTAGCTTACTGCGTTAGAGGTTGGCGAACCCAAGAGACAAAATTGCGTGGGATTCGCCATTGAGAAGCGTTGGTCTAGCATAAGACGATCCCACAGAAGCGATTATTGGTTAGAGTCAGGTTCCACTAAATCGTAAGTCTAAATACTTGGAGCTGGTGGTCGTAGGCGTCCTCTTCCACTATAACTGGCTTATTCGGTTTGGGAAGGATCATCTAACAGCCGAGGATTGAACCCAAGGCCGAACAAGACAACTGGAGGCTGGAATCTTCCATAAGAATTTCCTTTCTCTCAACTCTATTTTTAAATTCTCAAATTTTTGATTCAATATTCTTAATTCTATTTTTATATTTTATTTTTCGTTTTCAAATCCAAACCTTTAATTCTGCTATTTTTTATTTTTTCAGGAACGTAAGTTTTCTTGGGCAAGATTCTGCCTTGGATTTCACGGAGCAAGATATTGTGCAAATCCAATCACTGAGGATTTGACCCTACTTCCCATTTACTATTCTCTTTTATTATTTATTAGGGATAGGATATTTTTGGTGCTTTCAATGACTGCATCACTAGGGCAAGTGAGAGACTGTTGGATTTGGTGGCCTGAATATAGTATATTCATTTGTAAACTTGTAATTTTTTCAAATAGATTGGTTAATAAAAAAATTCATTGATTACATTATTATACGTTGTATAATTGTCCTCACATGGTTTATTCATGCAAGTTGTTTGAAAGCCTGAAAATGAAAATAAATCATTTTGTCACAGTAAACATGTTGAGTTTTGAAATATTAAACATATTTTCTCAAAATTTTACCAGGAGTAAAATTGTCAAAATTTTACTAGGGGTAGAATAAGGATGAGAAAAATATTTAATATAGAATATTAAAAGTTATTTTGGGAAATAGAAAAACCGAATTACAAAGTATTGGGTTAAAAGACCCAATAAGTAATCATAATTGGATTCGATGTGAGAGAGGCCTGAATCCCATCATAATACACATTAAGGGACACACACCATATTAGCCTCTTTCCCTCTCCTAGTTGGACTAGAAAATTGTTTTCCTATTTGAAATAAACCTTTACACTTCAAAAAGGGTTCTACCTTCTCTCCCTATAAATAGATGACATCGGTAGAACTGTTTACATAACTTTGGGAGATTGTTACTTTGCCAAAAAATTGAGAAATTTTATTCTCAACTATTACATTTATTTATCTAGAATAACAATTCTACCAGTTTCTATTAAAGAAAAAAGAATTTCTATTTTCACCAAAATCAAGAGAGAGAATTTTTTCTAGTTCTATGTTTCGATTTAATTGGTTGGAGCCCGCACTCAAAGCAGTTTGTGGTACGAGAATAGCAAAGATGATCATTTAATTGAAATCCATAAAAAATTAAGCATTCGCTTATCCAAAAACACAATTTTGTTTTGATTAAAGGTTTATTCCTATAAATATCACAAGCCGGGTCGATTTTTAAAATTTTAATTTTTCACTGTGCAAGAAAACCGTTTTCAAACCGAATACTTTACAACAGAGGCATCACAAGTATATTCTCTTTCCACATTTTCCCATATCACATATTATTTGGTATTGGGCTTGTGCAATCAAAAGGGTTTTTCAAGATCGACCTTGGCCATACTTGTACCAGCCCGGTTTTAGTGAAATTAGAACAGTGGTTTTGGGACCATAAATTTGACAAGTAAATATTTATTTTATTATTATTTTAATGCCCATGGTATGTTTTTAGGGTCGTATAATAATTTTGTTGAGAAATTTTGTTAAGAAATTTTGACGTTTGCATGCTTAATTAAGTGAAAAGGACTAAATCAGAATAGTGGTTTTGAGACAACAAATCTGATGAGTAAATATTTATTTTATTATTATTTTAATTTCCAAGGTATGTTTTTAGAGTCGTATAAAAATTCGTTAAAAAATTTTGACGTTTGCATGCTTAATTAAGTGAAAAGGACTAAATCGTAAAAGGGGCAAAAGTAGAGTTCTGGTAGCTAAATGTACAAATAGTGATGAAAATTTAACGTAAGAGGACTTAGATGGTAATTAGATCATTCAAATAGTTAGTAGACTTTTATGGACACAAATTAAGTGATTTTTAAGTTTAAAACAAATGTTAAAAAGGTAATTAAGTAAATAAATTTAAAATTTACTAAGTAAAAGTTTTCATCTTTTCATTATCTTCATGCTTCAACCGAAACCACCATTAGAGAATGAGCTTGGAGCATTCGATCACTTTTATCTCTTGCATAGTATGATTTTTGATCCTATATTTAATGATTTTTATGTTTTCAAGATCGTTGTAGCTTAATCTAGCTAGCCTAGGGATTGATTTGAAAAATTGTTAAAGGTTTAGGGTTTTTCTATGAACATTTTTGTATGTTTTTTTAATTTTAATGAAATATTACGAGTCCTTGTTGATGAATAAACAAGTTTTGTAAAGTGAATTTTGATGAAAATGTCATTTAAGGAGTTATTTGTAAAAATAGTAAAAGTACATGGTGAAACTGTGAAATGATGATTTGAATGAGTTGATATGGGTTCATAATAAATTCAGCTAGCAGGGGTTAGGGATGAAAATGTTTAAATTTCAGTTTTTGAGCTTAATGACTAAATTGTAAAAAGGTTAAAATGTTAGGGGTAAATTTGTAAATTTGTAATAATATTAAATGTGGATTGAATTGAAATAATAGAGTTATTAAAGGGCTTAATTTGTATATTTAGATCAAGATAGACCTCATACAGAGTTAGATCAGGGAAAAGCAAAAGCCACAGATTGTTTATCTCGTTTCTACAACTTTGTTATCGAGGTAAGTTCGTATGATTATATATCATTTTAATGCTACATATTGATCTAGATGTTAATATGTTAATTTTTATGGAACCGAAAGATATAAATCCAACGATGTCACAATGAGTATCAAGGCCCGTGTGAGACTTATGAATTCGTAGGATATAAATGACATGTCATTAGGGTTTTCATGCTTCGGGTGCTAGTCTTGAATGTCCTACTGATGGTTGAGGTCTTGCATTTTTTGTTGATACTCCACAGCTCATTGAAGCAACATTGTGTAGCTTACATTTCCACCCACAGCTCGTGTGAACGGGCCCATTCCATAGCTCATGTGAGCAATGATGTAAAGGAAAGTAAAGGTTACAGTTAAATGTTTAGCACACTTTGTGTGAGCTATCCCACTTATCTGATGATATTCTAAACGGTTCAACGAGCATGAAAAGGAAAGGAATGGTAAGTGTTTGAAAGGAGCTATGTCGTGTATTTTTGAAAAGGGTTGAAATGGTAAGTTTCATTGAAAGTATGATATATTAAGGAAAATGATGAATTCAAATGAATTATGTTCATGTGTAATGGCTTACCTATGTTAAATTCATGTGGATTATGTCTGAATATGCTAACATGTGTTGTTGTTGGTGCTTAGGCTTGTGCCAAGCTTATGGTTTGATTATATTATGCTTAATCTTAATGTTACGTATTGAAATGGTAAATTATGTTCATGTTTTACGAACTTACTAAGTATTATGTGCTTACGTAGTTTTCTTGCCTATGTTTTATAGATAATCGGAAGCTCGTCGGAGACTTATCACACTATCCAGTGAATAAATTGATATTTTTGATGTTTTGTTCAAGGTTATAATGGCATGTATATGGGTTATTATGGTTGGTACACTTTAGGTACTTATGGAATCTTGTTGATGTTTGTTAATATGGTTAAGTTGATGCATGTTTTTAATAGCCAATTTGTATATGATGAAGTAGTTGCAATGTGGTTAAGTATGGTATGTTTGAAATGGAAATGAGCTAGATGTGTTTGAATGAAATATGGCCAATTATGCATCAGTTTAAGTATGTTAGTTTGGTTGTGATTGAGGTGTTTATAAGGCATATTGGTTGAATGGAATTTGGTCATTTGACTTGGTCATTTTATACATGTTTTGGTATGTTTTAATGCTTTGGTCAAGGGTACAAATGGCTTGTAGGTACATGCTTGAAAGGGGTGAAAGAAATGGCTTGATTTTGGTCAATTTCTTGTCCACATGGCCTAAGACAGGGGCGTGTGTCTCAGCCGTGTGTGACACACGGCCATGCAACACGACCGTGTGTCCTCTGTAGGTTTTAAAGGTTTCAAGTTAAACAGTTACATGGCCTAGCACACGGCCTAGCAGACGAGCGTGTGGCTTGGCCATGTGCCCAACTGAGAGAGTTACACGGGCATGGACACAAGCTGGGACACGGCCATGTGTCCCTATTTCGATTGTTACACGGGCGTGTGTCTCTGCCGTATGAGTCACATGGCCGTGTGACCCCTGCAGTTCAATTTTTCTAAATTTTTTCTCAATGTTTCAAATGTTCCCAATTTAGTCCCGAATCATTTCTAAAGTGTTTCTAAGGCCTCGAGGACTCGTTTAAGGGATTATATGCATGTAAATGAATGGATTATGTTATGTTTATTTCTAATGTTTGGAAATGTATGTTTTTATGTCACTTTTTTACTGTAATGCTCCGTAACCCCATCCCGACGACGATATGGGTTAGGGGTGTTCAATACTCACACACACAACACTGGTTTGTTACACGGACGTCTAGACACAACACGCCAAACTTATTTACAGTAGAGAAACTTACCATACACTACTCACATAACATGGTGGTTTCATAACTCAAAGAAAGTAAGAAGGAACTCACCAACAACTTTAGAATGAAATCTACTCTATTGTTCCTTTGCCACGATCACTTGGACCTTCACTATCTTGTTGGGCTAAAGAATAAACAATTATAACAATAACATGATTTATCTACAAAAATTTAACATGAATGCTTGAATCGGTTGTATGCAACCCATAATGAAGAATTCTCCTTCCTTAAGAACATGTACTAAAAATCTATGCATACACCACTACAAAAACATAATCCCCTCGATAACAACCTACGGGTTTTCTAGAAATTACCAGTAACCGGTACTTAACAATGGCGTATCGATTAGCTACTGGAAACCTTCATCGTCTTCTCTAACGAGAATACCTTAAAAATTTCTCAAAGACTTAGAGAAGAATGTAGGGAAAATAAAAAGTTGAATATGGCAGCTATTAACATCGTTATAGAGCACAGACAATAGGAACAAAGCTTAATGGGAAGGTTAGAAAATCCCACTATTGCCCTTGACTCCCGAGAATAAACTTGCCTATCAATTTGGAATCTAGTAATCTACAGTATATTAGTTTAATTCCAATTCGGTCTCAACTAAACTCTAGCTATACTCACCGAGCAATCAATTTCACACCAGAACACGAAAGACAGCTCTATTGAACTGCGAGCTAAGAGTTTTTCCAAAATTTTATAAGGTTACCGGATTGTCTTCACATAAGATTTTACCAAATGGAGAATTCCACGCAATACGCCACCCATCATTTAATGAATAATTCACCAATCTATACCTTTTTCTACCTTTGGCTTAATCGACTATACACCAAATAGTATATCATATGATCTACTTCGAGCGGGTTGTTACATCCCACTTTGTGAACAAATGGTTGAAATGGTTTCTAAACAATCATGAAGGAAAGCTTAATGTCTCCACAACTTACCATCCACAAACAAATGGTCAAGTTGGGTTAGTAAATTAAGAGATAAAATGTATACTCGAGAAGGTAGTCCATTCGAACCAACGAGATTGATCAAAAAGACTGGATGATGCTTTGTAGGCCTATTGGACAACTTACAAAACAACCTTAGGGATGTCAACCTATCAATTAGTTTTTGGGAAAGCCTACCACTTGCCTTTGGAGTTAGAACATAGAGCTTACTGGGCTCTCAAGTAGCTTAATATGGATCTCAAGCTTGCTAGAGAGAAACGAATGCTTCAACTCAATGAATTAGACAAACTTTGGATGTTGTGCTATCAAAATGTCTTGCTATGTAAAGAGAGACTGAAAAGATGGCATGTCAAAAACATTTGAATCTGCAAGTTTGAAGTAGGTCAACAGGTTTTATTGTTCAATTCCAGATTAAACTTCTTTCCCGGTAAGTTAAAATCTCATTAGTCCGGTCCATTAACCATTTGTCAAGTCTTTCTATACGGGGTAGTTGAACTACATGGCGATAAGGGAGGTAAGTTTAAAGTCAATGGTCAACTCTTTAAACATTATTGGGGTGATACAACTAAGTGAAATAAAAACTCGCTCACTTTATTGGATCCCTAATTTTTCAATTTGATTTCGAATAACCAACTTAGACGCTATTTTCTTCACAAGTATATTCAAAGAAATTCTGTCTAAGAGGTTGGATTTTAAGCGGGACCACTTGTGACCCCTTCGATCTTTCTTGAAAATTGCTTTTTATATAATTTTTTTATCAAATATTTTCTGAGCATTTTAATAAAAAAATTAAATTTGTTGAATAAGAGGTCAAATTTGATCCAAATGTTAATTTTCTAATTTATTCAGTGGAGGTACTTAATTTTTTTTTGAATAAGTGGTTGTGTTTCTTGTAAATATTTTTTTAAACAACCAAAAATAATAATAGTTAACAAATAAATAAGATGATAATATATTATTTATATGATAATTGTTATCAAATTAATAATATTTATTTTATTATTCCTAAGAGTTTGAATTTAAACTCTTTCACCTCTTTTATCAAAACCCTAAATTCTCTCCACCAATACCTTAAACCTTATCCCTCCACCAATCAGCATCCCCATTATCTACCTTCTCCACCACCACATTACCTCCCTCCCATCTCCCAAGACCGACAGCCACAAGTAGTGCCACATCTCCTTTAAAACTTTACCACTAAAACCCTCTCTTTCAACCACCAGCCACTCACCTTTAATCCCTTCAAATCAACACCTTAAACCCCAAAATTACTTAAACTCCAATACACCTTAAGTGACAACCCTTAAGCCTTTAAATCACAATAGTCACACATAAACCATCATCCAAAAAAGTCATTACACTTTTTAAATTCAACAACCATGCAACCATCGACCACCCTACAACCTTAACCTGATGCCACCATCTTGTCGTATCATACAGTTGCATCTTTGTGCTCTTATTGATTAATAACAAAGGTGGTAAGAATTTTATTTTCCTAAAAGTTAGATTTAATTTGCTTATCTTTTTATACATGAATTGTTAATGCTAAATTATTTCTATCTAGATTTTTGAAAATTATTACTTGTTTTTGACATTTTATGTTAAGTCTTAGTTTGTCAACATGTCTCAGAAAAGAATAAAAAAACATGGGTTAGTTTGGGATTAGGCGATCCACTGTTCGACTTGAAGAATCACAAAACAAGTTCCATTCTGAAGAAGCTAAGGCGATATATGTATCTATTTTAAAGAAACAAAAAGTGCTTCTGGAAAAATGATTTAGTTTGGGAGAAAGTAATCATAATGACTTCATGGCAAACGTTCGAAAAATAGTTGAAGCATTAAATTGGGAAGTGTTTTGTGATGAAAGATGGATTACATTAAATTGGTTCAAGTTGGTTTGAGAATTTTATGATTTACTTGATTACGAAGACGATGGTTATTCTTCAATATTGATAAATGTTGAGAAAAAGATGTTGTAAGAAATTTTACGTGAACTTATAATTCTAGGGTCTAAATGGAATGTCTTGAGATGCATGAGTCATACTTTCCGCAAAGAAAATTTGACCCCTTTAGCGAATGTATGGTTTAATTTCATACATTTTAGTCTAATGCTATTTTGACATAGTACCATAATTTTTGTAGAATGGATGGTTTTGTTATACTCAATTATTGTAGCAAAGACTATAAACATGGGAAAAATCATTCTGAAAGAAATTCGACATTATGCTGTGAGACATTCTGGTCCAACTTATTTCGCTTCGATGAGAATGATACTATGATTGAAAGCTTGTAACCATCCAACTGTACAGATGGCAAGGTGTAATCATGGAATGATCACTGATTGGGACCTTGCGAGAGTAGCATGAGATGTTATCTTCCAAAAGCATCCTGAATTGGTCGATGAAGTTGAAAAAGGGGAGACTCCTACGGAACCAGTACAACCGGTTGAAATTTCTAACTTGGTAGAACCTACTAAACTAATTCCTGAACTAGAGAGAGTAGCTTTGGCATTCGCAGTCCCTTTATCTAGCTCCATTCATAAAGACCATCATTTCACAATTTCACCATAAAATTTTATCATTTTTACTAATAAGTCCCTAAATGACAATTTCCTTACAAATTAATTTACAAAACTTGTTTATTTATAAAAAATGACTCATAATATTTTGAAAAAAAATCAAAAATCATGCAAGAACATTCATGGAAAAACCCTATATTTTTTAACATTTTTGAAAGATGATCCTTGGGATAGCTAGGTTAAGCTACAACAATCCTGAAAATATAAAAATCATCAAAAAGGGGCTCAAAAACTACTTACATGCAAGTAAGGACTTGGTCGAACCTTCAAGCTTCTTCAATGGGTTTTCTCTTACCCTAATTTTAGTGGAGAGATGAACAACAAATATGATACCTTTTTTTTTCTTTATTTTTATTTTATGATAATTTTACTAATTACTAAATTAACCTTGGCTTTTAACATGAAAATTACTTAATCTTATGTCCATCTTTGTCCACTAAGATTATAAATGGTCTAATTACCATCTAAGTCCACTCACATTTAATTTTCATAGCCATTTAACCCTCTTAACAAATAGAACTCCATTTTTGCACCTTTTACGATTTAGTCCTTTTTACATAATTAACCATGCAAATGTCAAAATTTCTTAACGAAATTTTTTTACAACCTTACTAACATTCCATAGATATTAAAATAATAATAAAATAATAATTTAATCATCAAATTTATGGTCCCAAAACCACTATTCTGATTTTACTGAAAATAGACTGTTACATTGGGCTTGACTCAATTTTAGCTGGGTAAAATTAACATTCTTATGACCCAATTTTGCATGGTTTTTCCATCCAAGTAAGGTGGATGTGTTCATATCCATGCAACATTATGATAATCTCATCTTCCATTGACCCATTGCATAATAAAAATTAACATATTAATAATTAACATGAAAATAATATAATTAATGCACAAAAATCATGTAATAAATCATAATTTCGCATACTTTATAAATTCATGTCCAATATTAAAATTTAAACAAAATCCACTTAATTTATTAACAATTACTCAAGATTAATATAACTATTAAGTCAAAAGGTGGTAAAAATTCCTAGAGAAATCTTATATAATTTCGAGTTTACACACCCCCAAACTTAAACCATTACTTGTCTCGAGTAATGTTTAGGCACAGCAAACTTTTGCTAAGGAAAATTTTTCAATTTTTTATGCAACTTCAGTCTTTGTACATAATCATGCATCAATAATGTGAAACTCCAAACCCAACCGAGATGGACCGACCCGAATTCGAAGCGTTACATTAGCCACCTAAGTGACTCTCCGGCTAACGACCTCTCAAGACACACCCCGACCTTATAACACCTTAATCTTATCCATTTATTAGTTATTTATTAATGCGAAAGCAATTTGTGAACCAATTTTAAAATTTTTATAAGTAATTTCACCTAAGGGCATTTTTTTCATTTTACCACCTACATTTAAACTAACCTGAATTTAGATCTATACATTTACCAACCCTCTTTTAGTCAATTTATGTAACCTCTAAAAATTTCAACTTAGTTCGAGTTTATTTTCTATGTCTAATTCAAGTTTTATCATTAAGGACTAAATCATAATAATTTCAAATTATCAGTACTATACCTGAATATTAAATTCAGTGCAATTCTAACAAATTTTATTAATTACAAGTCTAATTCTAATATTTTATCAAGTTTCCTTATCATTTAAGGCTCTAATTAGACTCATCAAGTTACAGGACTAATTTGTAATTCCAACGTACTAGAGAACCAATTTAAAAAGACCAAAATTCAAACCCCCAACAGTCCACTGCAGTTTTTTTGTGCGAAAAATTTGATTTTAAACCCAATTTAGCCACAATTAAATATCATACATATTCATACACCTTCAATTGAATTTATTAACACCAATTAAGCCTCAATTAAATATAATTAAACATTGAATTTCATGCACATCACCCACCGATTAATTCAAACAAGTAGCGTACTTTAGTCACTAGTAAACCACTCCATGGAAGCTTCATTTAAACAATGGTTAGTGTAAACATAATGCTTCACACATCGTGTTATCAAGCAATAATACACCGTAAATTATTCAATAATCAAACTGAAACATGCATATATGATATTATAAAACCATCAAAAATTAAAAATGTCCAATGTCCAAGTCCAATTACAACCAAAATTAAATTGTCCGATGTTCAAGTCCAATTACAACCAAAATTAAATTAAGTCTCGAAAGTTCCACAATGCCTAATTAACATCTCTAAAACGTGTAAATAAATATCTATCAGGCCTTAATCTCTTAGAACTCTCTTACTCAGCTCCTCAATCTCGTCGGTTAACTGCATGAATGTGAGGGTGTAAGCTTAAAAAGCTCAGTGAATGTTAATAAAATGTCGAGTAAATTAGCACCCAAATCTTGTTTAAATTGAAACCAATCAAATACAAATTTTGGATCACAATATCAATCCATAATAGTTAAGTGTCATATGCTTAACCATGTTTCAAAAATCATAATTAATCATAGCATATAATCATCAATTTAGCATATAACATTTCATACATTTATATTGGCTTATACAATCATGGCTTAATCAAGTGATCATACATCGGATAAACGGATCTCCTTACTCCCAATCAGAATTAGAATCAGTCCCGCATTGAGTGGGCTGAGGCCATACGCTCCCTTATATTGCCTCAAATCAGTCTCATTAAGTGGAGACACAAGCTCAACACTCCCTTATCTACTCAAAACCAGTCCACCTAGAGCCTCATTTCTCACAAATAACATATTAATATCGTGAGCACTCACAAATCCTATGGCATGCAAACTATATCCAATGGATCCACCATGCTATAATGCCAATATAACCAATCAATCATAACATAATTTCAATCAATAATGTGCTCAATTTATAGTGCCAAAATGCATATGTGAATCATGTAACATAGCCATTTTAACATCAAATTAAATCTAGCATACTTGAAGAAAATTCAAACTTATATTTGTCATCATTGCAAAATACTCATCTTCTTCAACATCAACTAGGTTAAAAAAATCATTAATGGACTTAGAAGTTAGAGGTACCTTCTTCTCGCGAACAATAACTTTAGTAGCATCTGGCATAGTTAAGTTGGAATAGAACTCTTGAACTAACTCCTCTTTAGGTAATGATCATGCATCGCAAAAATAGTTTCAATTGAGGGCATCAATCGTCTTTCGTATTGGCCACAACACAACCATCTTATCGTTTCTCTCCAAGTTGAAACCTTTTTTCGGCATCATAGGATGATTTTTAAAGATGGAATCAAACATTTCTCTTGCTTTCTCATCTTAGATCACAATTAGATTTTCGGAACAGGTCTTAGCAGATCTAGTTCTTTTTACGAGACATGGTGATTTTTCCCAAAAAATAGGCAAAGTTTCGACAAAAGGAAGAGAAAAAAAATTGGAAATGGGTGGTAGCAAGTTTTTTGCGACGATGATAGGCTTGCCATAGCAATGGGATTGTGATTGTGATTGGTGTGCGATAGCGATAGGCGTGGAACTGTGATATGGTTGCTCCGGCAAAAGACTTGCGGTGGTAGTGAGGAAGATTTGTGAAAAAGGAAATTTGGGGAGATTCTTCAGGATACAAGGTTGACGGCTAAGAGGAAAAAGAATGAGTGGCTAGGGTTTAGGCTAATTGCTTGAAGGGTTGTGAGAGATATGGTGGTAGAGAGGGGTTTATATATTGTTGAATTAGGGCAAACTTCTGGAAAAATTTTAGCTACAAAAGGTGACTTGGGCGGCAAGTATAGTGGAAAAGATGTGGTGGCACAATTAGGGTTTTAGAGAACCCTATGAAACTGTAATGTGTGGTAAATTTCTCCTCTTCATTATTTCAAGCCTTGAGCCCAATCTATATTTACAAACTAGACTACTTAAGATAAAATAAAATGATTAGTACTGTGGCCAAATTGACCCCCTTATTAAACAAATAAAATAAAATAAACATGAAAAACAAAGATTAAAATGGAAATAAAATTTTCAAAGTTAATTAGACAATTTATTCTCAGAAGATTACATTAAATTAATTCCCAGGAAACGTTGGAGGGGTCACAACGGTCCCGCTTAAGTTCCAATCTCCTTAGACAAAATTAATTAAATGTACTAATTTAAGAAAAATATTTTATCATTATTCATTAAAATTAAGATCATAAAAATTAAGAGTTTATTAATTTGAATGAGGTTTCAATTCGGTCAACTTCACCATCCCAATAGTTCTTGATACATTGACCATTAACTTTAAACGTACCTCAATGGTTGTCATATAATTCTACAATTCCATATGGATAAACTTTGTAGATGTTATAAGGTCCTTTCCATCGAGATTTGAGCTTTCCTAAATATAACTTTAGCCTCGAATTAAAGAACAACACTTTCTGACATTCTCTAAATTCACGAGAATGTATACGATTGTCATGCCATCTTTTAGATTTTTCTTTACACATCTTGGAATTCTCGTATGAAAAAAACCTCAACTCTTCCAACTCATCAAGTTGTAGCATCCTTCTCTCACCGGCTTGCTTAAGATCCAAATTTAATTGTTTTAAGGCCAAGTGATCTTTATTTTCCAACTGAAGCGACAGATGACATGCCTTTCGAAAAACTAGCTGATAGGGAGTCATTCCTAATGGTGTCTTGAAAGAAGTTTGATAGGCCCATAGAGCATCATTGAGCCTTCGAGACCAATCTTGTTTGTTAGGGCACACTACCATTTCAAGAATAAATTTCATTTCATGATTCACCCTTTCAACTTGCCCATTGGACTATGGGTGATAGGTAGTAGAAATTTTATGTTTCACATCGTACTTGTCAAGAAACCACTTAAGCCATTTATTTACAGAATGAGATCCTTCATCACTAATTATAGCCTTAAGAGTTCCAAACCATGTAAATACATGCTTATGTAGGAATCGCATGACTACCTTAGCATCATTTGTAGGGTATGCCTCGGATTCAACCCAATTGGATACGTAATCCACAACTACCAAAATATATTTGTTCCCATATGAAGAAGGAAACAGACCTAGAAAATTAATGCCCAATACGTCAAATTGTTCAGCCTCTAAAATATTTCTCAAGGGCATCTCGTTCCTCTTTGATATGTTTTTGGTTTTTTTGCATCTATCACAATTTTTCAGATATCCATACACATCCTTAAACACTGTAGGCTAAGAGAATCCTGCTTGCAAAATATTTGCTGCAGTGAGGGAACCACCAAAGGGTCCCCACTTGGAGATGAATGGAGTGGTACAAAATCTCATCAATTTCACTTCCAGCTACGCTCTTCCTGATTATGTTATATGCATATTATTTAAACAAAAACGAATCCTCCCAGAAATAATATCAACTATCATGAAGGAATTTCTTCCTTAATTGGTAAGTGATTTCTCAAGGAATTATTCCACATGCTAAATAATTGGGAAAATCAGCAAACCGAAGTGTTTTATGAATTTCACTTACCTCGAAGATATGTTCATTAGGAAAATTCTCGTTAATTGGAACAAGTGAAGAAGTTACTTCATTTTGTTCCAACCTCGACAAATTATCAACTACTTGATTTTCAGCACCCTTTCTATCTTGAATCTGAAAGTCAAATTCTCGGAGTAAAAGTATCCAACGAATTAGTCTTGGTTTAACATATTTTTCGTGAGTAAATACTTAATAGCCGCATGATCGGTAAAAACTGTAACTTTGGTTCTTATAAGATATGAACGGAACTTTTCAAAAGATTAAAATTATAGCAAAGAGTTCTTTTTCAGTTACCGTATAATTGAGTTGGGCTCCTGTGAAAGTTCTGCTTGCATAGTAGATAGGATGGAACACTTTGTTTCTTCCTTGACCCATCACAGCTCCAACAGTGAAATCACTTGCATTACACATCAACTCAAATGGTGAGTTCCAATTCGGTGCGACAATTATTGGGGCTGAGATTAACCAACTTTTTAATTCCTCAAAAGCTTCTAAACATACTTTGTTAAAACCAAAAACAAAATCTTTTTTCTAAAAGCATACATAAAGGTTTAGAAATTTTAAAAAAATCTTTGATAAACCTACGATAAAAACCAACATGGCCTAAGGAACTTCTAACTCCTTTCACACTAGCTAGAGGTGGTAATCTTTCAATTACAGATACCTTTGCTTTATCCATTTCAATTCCATTTTTAGAAATTTTCTGTCCTAAGACAATTCCCTCCTTAACCATAAAATGTCATTTCTCTGAGTTAAAGACAAGATTCGTCTCCTTACATCTCTTTAGTACCTTAGCCAAATTACTCAAACAAACAGCATAAGTGTTACAAAAAATAGAAAAATCATCCATGAAAACCTCAACAAAATTTTCAACCATATCAGTGAAAATTGCCATCACACATCGTTGAAATGTGGCAGGTGCATTACATAAGGTAAAACGCATTCACCTAAAAGCAAATGTACTATATCGGTAGGTAAAAGTAGTTTTATGTTGGTCTTCTCGGGCTAAAACTATTTGGTTGTATCCCGAATATTCATCTAAAATGCAGTAAAATTTGTTACTGTCCAGTCGGTCTAAAATTTGATCCATAAAAGGTAATGAAAAATTATCCTTACGAGTGGCTTTATTCAATTTTTTGTAGTCAATGCAGATTCTCCATCCTGTGGTAATTCTCATCGGGATTAACTTGTTACATTCTTTTTAGAAAATCATGATCCCACCTTTCTTTGGAACACGTTGTACCAAACTTACCCAAGAACTATCTGATATGTGGTAGATAATTCCTGCATCTAATCATTTGATCACTTCCTTCATACTACATTTTTCATGATAGGGTTAAATCTGCTTTCCCTATCGATTTTACCTCATTCACCTTCCTCCAAAATAATCTTATGCATACAGAAGGAAGGGCTTATACCTCGTATGTTAGCTATGGTCCAACCAATTGCCTTTTTAAATTTCTTTAAAACAAAAATAAGTTGCTCATCTTGGTGTTCTGTCAATTCTACTGAAACAATCATAGGCAAAGTAGAAGAATTACCTAAATAAACATATTTTAAATAGGACGAAAGTACCTTTAGTTCAAGCTTAGGCAGTTCCTCGGTTGACAACTTAGGTTGTGTAAATTTCAAAATTGCCAACTCTAACGATTTGAACTGTAGTGGTTGAACATAACTCCTCGAATTGGCTTTCATTAAAGCCATGTTTTCATTACCGTTTTCATCTGTTAATGGTTTAGACCATAAAGTGTTCTCCAACGGGTATTCTTCAAAATTACTCTCCCATTCCATAGAAACTAAGGTTTATAATTCCTCCATTACTGAACGTTCTTTCGTCAAATCAGGAAATTTTATAGCCTTTAGAACGCTAAACGTTACCGGCTCATCATGAGCTCTCATTAATAGTTCTCCTTTTTGCACATCTATCAACATTCTTCTCGTGGCTAGGAAAGGTCTCCCAAGGATGATCAGAACTTCCTTATCTACTTCAAAGTCTAACACAATAAAGTTAGTACGAAAAATAAAATTATCCACTCTTACCAAAACATCATCAATCTTCCCTCAGGATATGCTAATGAACGATCTGCTAGTTGAAGTGTCATAGTAGTGGGTCTTATTTCACTTATTCCCAACTATTTTAAATAGAATTGGGCATCAAGTTGATGCTTGCTCCAAGGTTGCACAAATCTTTACCACAGTAAGATTCTCTGATGCTACAGGGTATTGTAAAGCTTCCTAGGTCTTTCAATTTCAGAGGTTGCTTGATTTGAAGAACACACTGCACTCCTTCATTAAAGCAATAGTCTGATACTCACTAAGCCTTTTCTTCTTGGACAAAATATCCTTCATAAAATTCACATAATTAGGCATTTACTCCAAAGCTTCTACCGACTGGATATTGATGTGAAGTTGCTTTAGGACATCAAAGAACTTCTTGAATCGCACCTCTTATTTCTACTTATGCTGCTAGAGTCTTTGAGGATATGGAACTTTAGGTTGAAATGGACAACTTTTCTTAGGAGTCAAATATGCAAAAAAAAAAGGTGTTAGCTTTTCAGAATTCATTAGTTTAGGGTTTACCTCATTAGATTTTTCAACATCTGATTTTTTTAATGTAGGAACTTCAACTGTTGGCTGACTTTCCTCCATTTCAATAGGCTTATTTTCAACCACAACCTCCCTAGGTTCTAAAATCTTACCACTTCATAATGCAACAACCTTGCAATGTTCCTTACCTAAACTCCTTAGATTTTATGTATGGATCAGCAAGGCTCCTTGCGATCTACTACGAATCTCAGTAGCTAACTGACCCATCTGAATATCATGATTTTTAAGTGTTGCTGCTTGAATTTGGACCAAATCGTCATTTTTTGCCATGTATGCCTTCAACATGTCTTCCAAACTATTTGATGACTCAACTTTAGGTGGTTTTGGAGCTTGTCGACTAAACCCTTCGGATTGATTGGGTCTATGTTGCATATGATTTTTTGGTCCATTTCCTTGGTTACTTTAGGAAATATTTGGATGATTTCACCATGATGGATTGTAGAAGTTGGACTCTGGTCCTTGTCCACTTCTATTTTGATACTAATTCCTTATAGAACAAATAGACTCGGGGTTTGAAGGGCAATTCTTGAAAGAATGATCATCCCCACAATATACACAAGAAACAACATCATACTAACTTGGTGATTGAACTACAAAATTATTCAAACCATTAGTGGTAAATTATTTTAATATTAAGGAAATAGAAGATAATTGAGTAGAGAGTGAATCAACGCATCTACTTCATGCACTCTAGCTACTCGTTTTTTGGAAACTGCTCAATTTGACTGCTATTGGTAATTGTTACTAGCAATCCTTTCGATGATCTCGTAAGCCTTGTTATAAGAATTAGACAAAATCGCACCATTCATAGAAGCATCTACCATTAATCTTTTATGTACATTGAGACCATTATAAAATGTCTCCAACTGTATACCATAAGGAATCCCATGATGAGGACACTTACAAAGCAATTCCTTGAATCTTTTCATACCTCGTATAAGGACTCATCATCCAATTGTTGGGAAGTGGTTATCTCATTTTGCAACTTTACGTTCTTGCTCGATGGAAAATACTTTACCAAAAACCTTTCTGCTAATTCTTGCAATGTAGATATTGAACTTGGTGGCAATGAATTCAGCCATGCTCGTGCTCGATCTCACAACGAGTACGAAAATAACTTCAACCTTAATACATCTTTAGTTACACTAGTTATCTTAAACGAATCACTCACCTCCATGAATAATCAAAGGTGAAGATGCGGAGCTTCCGTGGGCATACCACTAAACTGTCCCACCATTTGGAATATTTGAAACATCACTAGTTTCAATTCAAATTTAGGTGCCTCAATATCTGGCCTCCTGATTCCCGAATTTAATTTATTGAAGAGTGGCGTAGCGTATTGTCTTATGGCACAATCCCTACCATCAACAATAAGGATTGGATTGTGCACATGATTGACTCCATTACTTTGTCCATCATTTTGATTTCCAAGGTCCATCCTTTCTTGACTTTGAGCAAATCTCCCACATCATCTCTGTCTAAATGTTCGCTCAATTTTAGGGTCTATAGGTAATAGATCGATGATTCGATCTATTCTCATAAACACCTGATAAATAAATCACAAATAAAAAATAAAGAATAAATTAGTAAAGCTAGAAATTAAATAAAAAACAAACTGCAAAAATAATTTCACAAAGAATGATTAAGGCAATCATCCCTGACAACGACACCAAAAACTTGCAACGGTATTCTGTGCAAGTGTATACAGTCGTTTAAGATGATTAAATTAAATAAAATTATCTAGATGCAAGATGATTCCTATACAATTAAATCTAAATGCAAATTATCTAAATGTATGAATGAATTTTAGCAACAAAAACACAATTTCAACAATCAATAACATGTATAGGCTAAGATAATCATATTAATCAATTCAATTCATTTTCATCATGCTTAAAGTGTTTAGAAAACATTCCATGGCAACTCGATCTTTCATAAGTTTAGAAACCAAATTAAGTTCTCTAGGATCTTTTACATAGGAAAATATGCATTTTACTGATCATACTAAACTAAGGGTTTCTTATTATTTATGTGAGGTAATAAGGACAATTAAGTTTGAAAGAGTTTAATAACATAAACCTAAAAACTATACAATACAATAGAGCCAACTAAAGATATTATGAACCTCTAATTTAGTCGGGTTTAATATCTAAATTGAGCATTGCACTTTTCAATTATGTGTCTAGTAGCCGTCGTCTGGTTAGGACCGCTTAGCTAATCTGAATGGATCCAATCATGTATGAATGAAATACATCTTGATTTTAATTAAAAACATGATCGACTGAGGCATATACTCATTAAACATGAATCAAAAAAATATTATTTAATTAATATAATCATCCTAGCTAAATAGAATTAGGATATCATTTTTTATTGCAAGATTAATACACACTTAGCAAACATGTTTAAATTAAACATAAAAGAGGAAATAGTAAACTCTAATTCAATTCAGCAGTCTTTCGAATCATTCTCACTGAGGTGTTTCTCCCATCCGTCTGTTGGTCCTTTGGTAAAGGTTTCTTAAGGTGGCTAGCTAGGAGATGGTCTTGACAAGGCTTTTGTTTGCTAAAGAATAGAAAGGGAGATGGAGTGGCTAGGCATGGAATTAGATAAGGGAAATGAGAGAATGCTTGATGAATGAATTGATTAAGGGGTGTGAAAGATGAGGGATGCTTTGAAAGTTGAAAGGTGTGTGGTATTTATAGATGAAGGTAAGGCCAAAGTTTACTAAAAATAGAGTTTGAAAATCCTTCATTTTCTCGCATGCTTGGCCAACCACAATTTGTGGAGAAAGATGTGGTTTCTCTCCACGCAACATTTATATTAACCTCATCTTTCATGGTCCCACTGCATAGTGAAAATTAACATATTAATATTTAACACGAAAGTAATGTAATTTATGCATAAAAATCATGTAATTAAGCACAATTTCACATACTTCATAAATTCATCTCCATTTTTAACATTTAGTGAAATCTACTTAATTTATTAGAAATTACTCAAGATTAATATAATTATTAAGTAAAAGGTGGTAAAAATATATAGAAAATCCTATATGATTTTGAGTTTACAAATCCCTATTGTCAAAAACACAAATTTTCGTAAAAGTGAGCCTTTGTGGCTATCTTTGAAAGGATGCCTTTGTGGCTATCTCTATGAAAAACAAAGTCTATGTGACTATATCTGTTAAAGGACATCTTTGTGGCTATGTCTAAAAGGATTCCTTTATGGTAAATCTCTAATAAGGAATACCTCTGAAGAAATCTATAAGAAGATGCCTTTGTGGTAAAACTAAAGAAGTGCCTTTGTGGCAATTTCCATAAGGAAGCCATTGTGATTGATTCTGTTAAAAGGAAGCCTTTGCGGCAGTCTATGTCAAAGTACGCCTTTGTGGTGAGACACTAAAAGGAAAACCTATGTGGCTATCTTTGGAAAGGAACGCCTTCGTGGCTTAATCTAAAGAACGATTCTCGTGATGACCATTTGAAGACAACGCTTATGGGCGGACTCTGAATGAATGGCGAACATGGTATTTTGAGAGTACAGATTAACTCTAGAAAAATAACTAGTGTGGAAGGTTATGGCAAAGTCCGTACAATCGATAGGGTCAAAGTTATGAACGAGAAACAAATAATGAAATCCTTGAATAAGGGCTTAGGTGAAAAAGGGTTCTCTCACTAAGTTCTATCAAACTTACCCCTATGTGTTTTATGTCTCAAGTAAATGAGGTGCCAGGAGGTACAACACCAAGGTTGTGCCAAAGGAGTAGTGAAGTGGGAATTCATGCATACGGAACGGGGGTTGCATGGGCATGTTAGACTCTGATAGAAACAGTTCAAACAAGTTTCTAAAATTTTATGTCTTAAGCATGTATAAGCTTGTAATAGTAATGTAACACCCAAGATCTGAATCTGGTTAATCGGGTCGGGTTGAGGGTGATACAAGGTTTGGTATCACAGTCTAGGTTTAGGCAGTCCTCAGACTATGAAAGATGAAAGAGCCTTGAATGCATAATGAGCCAAGCCTAGCTTAGTTCCTAAGGTATGCTAGACTCTTCTTACCATGAAATTTGATGTTGTCTGTAATAGTTGATGATAAAAAGGCTAAATATGGAATAAAGATGCAAAGGAAAGGTAAAAAGATCATTCCATTTATAAAATACGATGTAAAAAAAGGGAAGATAATATAAGAAAAGGTACAAGGTAAGGCAAGGAAATCTTAGCTTCCACTTTCAGCAGGCTGGCCTGTAGCTCGGTAAGAACTTCGGGTGTTTGGGAGTGATCATCAAGATTATGCTTCACACCTACTATGTCCCCTTTAACACATTCAGCAATGTAGGGGTGGAAGAGACAGTTGACTATCTTCACTCCTCTTGAAAGGCTTTGCACTCTTTACCCTCAGGATTGTAAAGGCCAAAGTTGAGAGAATCTATAGAGATTCCCTATAGACACTCGAAGTCATCTCTTCTTAAGTTAATGGGACCTACAACCACTTGGGTGTGTAGGATTATGTTAGCGGGGGAGCGTGTTTGAGTGTGATAGAAATATTTCGAACAAGCCTCTAAATTTTGTATGTCTTAAGAATGTATAAGTCTATAATTGTAATGTAACAACCATGATCTAGATCCAATGAATCAGGTTGGGTTGGTGGCATTAAAGAGTCTAACCAACTAATTGTTAAACACTATAGTACAGAAAACCATAAAGTCAAGGGTAATTATATTAATTTACGAGCTAGGTACAAAGGACTAAATTATAAAGCATGCAAAGTTACGAAATGAACATATAAATAATAAACGATAGCTATCATTAGCCCCAAAATAAAGCCATTTCTTCTTGAGCTCTGCTTAGATCATTAGTTGTCCTCAGTTGTTGTTTCTCCATCAAACGAAACTGTTGTTTCAACTTCTCAAGAGCACCGAGCACTTACTGCTCGAAATCATTGTGAGATGTGGATGGATTGGCATGGGTACAAGTAGACGGAGAAGAGGTTGATGTAGAGCTAGGATGCAGTGGAGTTTATTCCCTTAAAAATCTCATGGCAATTTGTTTGGTGATGGCTCATTTGTTAGGGATTTTGTCCTCATTTTATTAGATAGGGACATTGACCCTACAATGAGGCTTCAAAGAAACACGGTCGATGGTCTAGCAGTCATTTCGAGAAACTGTCCATTGGGTCCCTTCAACGTATAAATCATCAAGAAATTGATTTAGTCCTTCTGCTGTTATTGTCTTGACAATTTGAGAATGTTCATTAAGGCCTTCAAGTAAACCATATTGTGTGTTGATAGAGTGTTCATCAAATAACACCAAAGCACTACGTACATAGATGAAGGCATTATCTAGAGAGGTTAAAAGGGCAGAAAATTCCTTTACAACATTCGTGAGAACATCGTCAGAATAAAGGAAAAAGGGTTGCCATCCATGTTTTTCTACCATGAAAGAAAAAGCTTTAGTGTATCCCATAACGACTGTGTCTTGAAAAAGAAAGCCTTTTTCCATACAAAAAGGCCACTTTGATGTGTTTGTGTTGTACTTTTCTTCAACGACTTTGCTAAAAAATGTTCTCGAAGGCATAGAGGTTGATGAAGATGGCATATGTCGAGCCATTTGAGAAGAAATAGTAACTGTAAAAAGAAAAAGTTAAGACCTTTACAGTTATCGAGGAAAAACTGAAAATGGTGAAAAAGAAAAAACTGAAAACGACTTGGACAAAGAAAATGAATTGACTAGGGTAAAACTGAAGAGAATATAGTAGTGACGTGGGGGATAAGATTAGAATGAAATTATGGCTTGACATGGTAAAGTAAGAAGTAGGCGGGAAAAGAAAAAAATAATATAAAAATTAAGCTAAAATTTGCAAGTGTGCTAAGTGGGCTAACTATTACATAGCTTAGGCCAAAATCTACTTGCAACAAAAGAAAGAAATAAAAATTAGTTAAACCAATAAAATCAAAAAATCAAAAGAAAATTAATTAAAAAGAAAACACTAGCAGTTCGAAGAGCAATGGAATGTTTATCACGAAGTATAGAAGCTCTCCAATAATGCTTCAAACATTGGCCATGGACTTTGAAATTAAAGTCAGTCTTGCCATCTTTGACTTCTATAGCTCCATGAGGGTAAACATGCACTATCTTGAATAGGATAGACCAATGAGACTTGAATTTCCCAGGAAATAACTTCAGCCTGGAATTAAACAACAACACTTGTTGTCCAGGTTTAAATTTTTGTGGCAAAGTCTTCTTATTATGCCATCGCTTTGTCTTTACTGTGTACAATTTGACATTCTCATAAGCTTTGAATTCCTCCATCTCGTTCAGCTTCAGTAGCCAGTTATTGCCAGCATTAATCCAATCCATGTCCAATTTCTTAATTTCCCAAAATGTCTTACTTTCAAGTTCAACAGGAAAATAGCAAGGCTTCCCATAAACGAGCTTGAAGGGCGACATTCCCAACGATGTCTTGAATGCAGTATGATATGGCCATAATGCTTCATCGAATCTGGATGACCAATCCTTGCGAATGGGATTGACAACTTTGTCCAAAATCTACTTAATTTCTCTATTTGAGACCTCAACTTGTCCATTTGTCTAGGGATGATATGCTGTGACAATTTTATGTTTAACCCCATATCTATTCAAGGCCGTAGCAACTAACTTGCAGTCAAAATGTGAACCTTCATCAATAATCAAAGCACAAGGAGTACAAAACCTGGTAAAAATATTCTTATGCAGGAACTTTAGTATCGATTTGGCATCATTTATAGGGAGAGCGACAGCTTCAACCCACTTGGAGATGTAACCTACAGCTACAAGGACGTATATATTGCCTCAAGAAGCTGGAAATGGACTCATAAAGCTGATTCCCCACACATTAAACAATTCAACTTCGAGAATATTTTGCAATGGCATTTCATACCTCTTTGATAAGTTCTCAGTTCGTTGACAACGATCGCAAGCTTGACAAAATTCATGTGCATCTTTAAACATGCTTGGCCAATAAAAGTAAGATTCGAGAACTTTTACAGTAGTTCGCATTCCCCTAAAATGTTCTCCATATGGTGCTGAGTGAAAGTGGTGTAAAATATTATGAATCTTGTCATCCGGAACACACCTCTGAATTATTTGATCTGCAAAATGTTTGAATAAAACTAGCTCATCCCAATAATATTGCTTGGCATCATGGAGAAATTCGTTTTGTCTTTTCCTATTCAGCTCAGGTGGCAGCAATCCACTTATTAGGAAATTGGCAATCTAGACATACCAAGGTAATGTCATGGCAACCAACAATTGTTCATCTGGAAAATCCTCCTTAATGAGTTGAATATTGTCATTTTCATTTCCTACTTCAAGTCTTCACAAGTGATCAACCACTTAATTCTTTCTGCCTTTCCTATCTAGAATTTCAATATCAAATTCTTGTAGCAGCAATGTCCACTGAATTAATCTTGGCTTGGCGTCTTTCTTGGTCACCAAATGCTTAATTGTAGAATGATCCGTATAAGCTGTAATTTTGGTGCCAACTAAATAGGATCTGAATTTGTAAAATACAAATACCACGACCAATAGTTCCTCCTCAATAGTAGTGTAGTTCAACTGTGTATCTGTCAATGTCTAGCTTGCATAGTAGATAGCATGAAACATTTTATCCTTCCTTTGCCTAAGCACTACTCCTATAGCGAAATCACTAGCATTGCACATAAGTTCAAAAGGTAAGGTCCAGTCCGGTACTATGACAATTAATGTTGTTATCAATTACTTTTTCAATTCCTCAAATGCTTAGAAACAAGGCTCATTAAAATTGAAAGATCTATTATGCTCTAACAATGCATACAGGGGTTTGGATATTTTTGAAAAATCCTTAATAAAGCATCGATAAAATCCAGCATGGTGGAGGAAACTTCGAATACCTTTAACTGTAGTAGGTAGTGGCAAATTTTCAATAACCTCAATCTTTGCTTTGTCTACAACAATCCCTTACTGTGAAATTTTATGTCCCAGAACAATGCCTTCACAAACCATAAAATGAAATTTTTCCCAATTCAGAGCAAAGTTAGTCTCTTCACACTGACAAAGAACTAGCTCCAGGTTTTATAAACAACCTTCAAAAGTATCGCCAAACACCGAGAAGTCATCTATGAAAACTTCCAAAAATTTCTCCACCATGTTCGAAAATATTGCCATCATGCAACGTTGAAATGTTACATGGGCATTGCACAATCCAAATGGCATTCATATCAAAGCAAAGGTTCCATAAGGACATATGAACGTGGTCTTTTCTAGGTTGGAAGGAGCTACGGCAATCTAGTTATACCCCGAATAACCATCCAAAAAACAATAAAAGGTTTTGTCGCTAATCTATATATGTTGTGTGGAAATGTGTAAAAGAGTAAAATTATTGTACTAAAAAATCACAGTAAGTTCAATTCCCAGGAAAGAGAGGTGGATCACAAGTATCGCTTAAGTACCAGGTCTTTCCTAGCCAGAATATCCCTCAATCGTAATTAATAGCACAATAAATCACTACAATCACACTCGCAATTCATGCAGAATAATAGAATAAAGAAGACAAGAATTTAATGAGGTTCAGCAAATTTTTCTTACGTCCTCGGGCACTACCAAATATATTTCACTCCAAAATACAAGTGAGAATTTACAAAGAAAGAGAGAGAGAAAACAATGCCTTAAGTAGAGAATGGAAAATTTGGGATGATGAAGAAGAGAAATGGTTAGGCCTATTTATAGTTGAGGTTCAGGGATCAAAATTACAATTATCTTATGCCAAATCTCAATCCCACTTTTGGTGCCTTAAATCTCAGATTTTGATACCCATATCTTTTTTATACCTATATCTTTCTGATACCCATATCTTTGACTTTCTATAAATATGGATGATTTCCAATAATCTCCACCTTGAAGATTTGATTCGAATAATCTTATCTTCATACAATTCTCTCTGCCTTTGTCAACAACACTTGATAGTGCCTTCTTCAACTGTTAAACATGCAGAATATTGATCAAGTTCAAATAATGTTCGAACTTGATTGTTCTTACCACCTTGGTCATCATATTTGCGGGATTATCTGCAGTCTTAATCTTCTGAAGGTGAATTTTCCCCTCATCAATAATTTCCCGCAAAAAATGGAAACGTACGTCGATATGATTTGTACGTGCATGATAGACTTGATTCTTTGCTAAATAAATAGCACTTTGACTATCACAATACACGTTAATATGCTCCTGAACCAATCCCAAGGTTTTAACCATACCTTGTAACCAAATAGCTTCCTTTACAGCCTCTGTTATAGCCATGTATTCAGCTTCTGTGGTTGACAACGCAACTGTAGACTGCAACAACTTATTGGTCCTCCAGCAAGTGTAAACACATAACCAATGGTTGATCTTCGTTTTTCCAAATCACCGGCATAATAAGAATCAACGTACCCAATAACACCTTTACCAAGTGTAGTATCCTATTTGAACAGTAATCCAATATCCATGGTATTCTGAATATACCGTAGAATCCATTTCATAGCTTGCCAATGTCCTTTTCCAGGATTATGCATATACCTGCTCACTATACTAACTGCCTGTAAAATGTCGGGTCTTGTACACACCATTTCATACATCAAGCTACCTACTGCATTAGAATACGGAACTTGTAACATGTATTCTTGTTCCGTATTCGTCGAAGGAGATAGTTGTGCAGAAAGCTTTAAATGAGAAGCCAACGGGGTACTTACAGCTTTTGTCTGTTCATTCATGCCAAACTTCTATAGTACCTTCTTCAAATATTGCTTCTGAGACAAACTAACCCTGCCACGAGCTCTATCCCTACATATTTCCATGCCAAGAATCTTCTCAGCTTCACCTAGGTCTTTCATCTCAAACTCAAGGTTGAGTTGAGTCTTCAATCTCTCAATTTCAACTTTACTCTTAGATGCTATCAACATATCATCAACATATCATCAACATATAAGAGCAAGTATATGAAAAAACCTTCTTGTAGCTTCTAAAAATACACGCAATGATCAAATTTACTTCTTGTGTACCTTTGCCCTTTCATGAACTGATCAAATTGCTTGTACCACTGCCTCGGAGATTGTTTCAATCCATAAAGCGACTTTGTCAATTTGCAAACCCAATTTTCTTTATCAGCAACCTTGAATCCATCTGGCTGAGTCATGTAGATTTCCTCTTCCAAATCACCGTGTAAAAATGCAGTCTTCACATCAAGCTGAACTACTTCAAGATCATATTGCGGAACCAAGGCTAGCAAAATTCGAATAGACGAATGCTTCACAACTGGAGAAAACACTTCATTATAGTCTATTCCTTCTTTCTGAGCTTAACCCTTTGCTACCAATCTAGCCTTGTATCGAACTTCATTTTTACCAGGAAATCCTTCCTTCTTTGCATATAACCATTTGCACCCAATTGCCTTCTTTTCTTTGGGTAGTGTCACCAACTCCCAAGTCCTATTTTTATGAAGAGACTGCATTTCTTCATTCATAGCTTGCTTCCACTTTACACCATCAGGGTTACTTCTTACTTTTGTGTAAGTAAAAGGAATATCATCATCTACAATTGGAAGTGCATAGGCCACCATATCATCAAGCGAGCAGGCATACGAATCTCTCTTCTTGGCCTTCTATATGCAATTGAATCATGTTGTTGTAGAAGTTTTTGGGTCAAAACTTCTTCATCATTTGTTCCTTCAATATTAGCTGGATCATCATTAACCTTTTCAAGCTCCACCTGCTACAAAGTGCCACTGGTTTTGTTATCCTTTTGTGAATCATTGTTCTTCATCATGGTTGATTCATCAAAAGTCACATCTCTACTGAAAATAATCTTCCTTGTATCAGGACACCAGAGACGGTATCCTTTTACTCCACCAGTTATACCTATGAATAATGCTTTCTTTGCTCTTTGTTCTAACTTAGATTCTTTTAATGATAATATGTAGTGGAAGCAAAAACATGTAAAGAATCATAATTAGTAGCAGGTTTACCAGCCCACCTCTCCATAGGAGTTTTTCTATTTATTGCAGTTGATGGCAACTGGTTAATTAGATGGCACGCATATGTAAGTGCCTCAGCCCAAAATTCTTTGCCCAATTCAGTATTGGACAACATACATCGAACTTTCTCCAGTATAGTCCGATTTATACGTTCTGACACCCCATTCTGTTGTGGTGTATATCGAACAATGAAGTGTCGCACAATGCCCTCATCTTGACATACTTGTAGAAATGGATCATTCTTGTACTCAGTACCATTGTCTGATCGAAGTCGTTTGACCTTTCGACCAGTCTGGGTCTCCACCATCTTCTTCAATTTCAAAAATGCATCCAAAACTTCATTTTTCCTTTTCATTAGATACACCCATACTTTTCCTGAATAATCATCAACAAAAGTAACAAAATAGTGCATACCTTCCAAAGAAGCCACTTTAGTAAGTCCCTACACATCACTGTGAACGTAGTCCAGAATTCCTTTTTTATTGTGAATTGTTGAACCAAATTTTATCCTCATCTACTTGCCTAGAACACAATGTTCACAAAATTCCAATTTGCAAGAATTTGCACCTTTCAATAAGCCTTTCTTCGCCAAACTCTGCAAAGCTTTTTCACTAGCATGTCCCAGTCGCATATGCCATAACCTGGTAGCCTCTGAATCTGTATCTTTTGCAGATGTTGTTGATGTTGATCCAATAACTATGCTTCCATTTAAATAGTACAGGTTATTCCTTCTTGTGCCTTTCATCACCGTTAATACCCCAGCTACTACCTTTAGTAATCCATCTCTCAAAGTGATTGTGAGCCCTTTAGATTCTAGAAACCCTAATGAAATGAGATTTTTCTTCAAGCTAGGTATGTAGCGAACATCTGTCAAGACTTCAATTGAGCCGTCGTGATTCTTCAATTGGATTGTACCTACTTCCATTGTCTTACAAGCACTATCATTGCCCATAAAAACAACTCCACCTTCTAGTTCTTTAAGACTAGAAAACCAATCCTTATTAGGACACATATGTTAAGTACATCCCCAATCCAAAATCCACTCATTTGTATGACATGTCATTGCCATGCCAACCAAGCTAAAGTCTGACTCATCATCATGCTCCACTACACATGCATCAGAAATAGCCTTTCCCTTTTGTAACTTAAGACAATTCTTTTTCCAATGCCCTTTCTCACGATAAAAAGCACATTCATCTTTGGCAGGTCTCCCTTTGGACTTACTCCTTCTACCAGATTTGTTGCTGTGCGAACGACCTCTTACTGTTAAAACTTCTGTAGTTGCATCTCTGTGATCTTTTTTATCTTTCTTTCGAGTCTCAGATCTATACAACGCACTACAGACTGCATCAAATGTGATTGTATCCTTCTCATGAAGTAATGTGGTGGTAAGATGATCATATTCATCAGAAAGAGAATTCAATAACAGTAATGCATTGTCTTCATATTCAAATTTCTCATCCAAATTTAACAAGTCTGCTAAAATTTTATTGAATGAGTTCACATGGTCATTCATTGGCATACTGGGTGCATACGTGAATCGATAAAGTTTCTTTTTCATATAAAGCCTATTTTCAAGACTTTTTGTTAGAAACTTTTCTTCCAGTGTATCCCACAACTTCTTCGCTGATGTCTCCCTCATGACAGAGTACTTCTGCTCTTTAGCCAAACACAGGCGATTTGTTCCACATGCCTATGTATTGATCTTGGCCCACTCCTTGTCATTCATCTTGTCAGGTTTTTCTTCAAGGGCTATATCCAGCTCTTGCTAACATAAGACATCCAGGATCTCACATTGCCACATACCAAAATTATTGGTGCCATCAAATTTCTCTACTTCAAATTTTTCATTAGTCACAATAGTCTTTGCTGATGACAATGCCTTTTTCATTTTTCTCCTCAATCCCAACTATTGTACGTGAACAGTGTCATGAATGATCGTATTCCCCAAGTACGAATCTAGCTCTGATACCAATTGTTGTGCGGAAGCGTGTAAAAGAGTAAAATTATTGTACTAAAAAATCAGACTAAGTTCAATTCCCAGGAAAAAGAGGTGGATCACAAGGATCCCTTAAGTACCAGGTCTTTCCTAGCCAGAATATCCCTCAATCGTAATTTAATAGCACAATAAATCACTACAATAACACTCACAATTCATGCAAAATAATACAATAAAGAACACAAGAATTTAACGAGGTTCAGCAAATTTTGCCTACGTCCTCGGGCACTACCAAATATATTTCACTCCAAAATACAAGTGAGAATTTACAAAGAGAGAGAGAGAAAACAATGCCTTAAGTAGAGAATGACAAATTTGGGATGATGAAGAAGAGAAATGGTTAGGCCTATTTATAGTTGAGGTTTAGGGATCAAAATTGCAATTATCTTATGCCAAATCTCAATCCCACTTTTGGTGCCTTAAATCTCAAATTTTGATACCCATATCTTTCTGATACTTATATCTTTCTGATACCCATATCTTTGACTTTCTATAAATATGGATGATTTCCAATAATCTAACATTTGATTGATGAATGGTAAAGGAAAATGGTCCTTCCTAATTGTTTTGTTAAGCTTTCGATAGTCCATGCAAGCTCTCCATCCCGTGACAATACGAGTTGGAATGAATTCGTTGTTTTCATTTCTAACCATAGTAACACCCCTTTCTTTGGTACACATTGAAGGGCTCACCCATGAACTATCAGAAATAGGATAGATTACTCCAGCATCAAGCCATTTGATAATCTCCTTTTTAACGACTTCCTTCATAATGGGGTTCAATCTTCTTTGCTACTCAGTAGGATTGCCAATGCAATCCTCTAGTAAAATCTTATGCATGCAGATCGCTAGACTGATTCCCTTGATATTTGTAATTGTCCACTCCATCATTTTCTTAGATCTCTTTAAAATGTCTAACAATTAAGCCTCTTCATCAGATGTTAATTTTGCAGTGATAACTACTGACAAAGTGCTATTATCTCCCAAGTAGCTGTACTTTAAATGTAATGGAAAATTCTTTAATTCCAAAGTATGAAGGTCCCCTATAGAAGGTCGATGAGGTTTAAAAGAATACTCTGATAAATTTAAAATTTCAAAACTCCTCCTTTCTCCATTTTCAAGTTGCTTAGCCTCCATCAATTTACTAAGTTCTTCAATCTGTTCCTCTTCACTCAACTCAACTGAGTCTGCTTCATTATCAGAATTGTTGTAACAAAATTCTGCCAATTCTTCCTTCACTGTTGTGTCAATAATCCAATGGCGTGACAATCTTCATTTGTATCTGCACATTTCAGGGCATGAAAACATTAAAGGTTACCTGGTGGTCATTATTTGTCATTGTTAATTCACCTTTCTGTACATCAATTAATGTTCTACCAGTGGCTAGAAACAGTATTCCAAGAACAATTGGGTACCTCTTTATTAGCTTCACATTCCAAAATACTAAAATCTGCCCGAAAAATAAAAATGTCAACTCTTACCAACACATCTTTAATTTTATCTTCTAGATGTGCATAAGAACGATTAGCTAACTGTAGCGTGAGAGCTATAGGTCTCGCCTTTCAAATTCCTAGTTTCTTGAAAAATAACATATGCTTTAAATTTATTCTTTCACCTAAATCACATAATTCCTTGCCTACATAATGATTTCCACTTAAAAAAGGCACAGCAAAACTCTCTGGGTCCTTCAGTTTCGGTGGCAATTTGTTCATCAACATTGTTGTGCACCCTTCAGTGAGAGCTAGGGGTGAGCAAAACTTGATTCAACTCGAAAAAATAAAAATAAATCAAATTTAGAGTTAAACGAATTGAGTTATTCGAATTATTCGAGTCATTCGAATTTCAAAATCGAATCGAATTTTGATTTCGAATTCGAATAACTCAAAAAATCCGAATAAACCGAATACCAAACTATAATATTTTACATTTTTACCCAAAACTCCCAAACTTCTTTACTTTCCCCCAAAATTTTTACTCCCTCCCACTTTTCCCGCAAAACTTTTATTCCACTCCCATCCCACCCCCTTCTACCACAAACCCATTTCCCCCCAATTTTTTTTAATATTCCCCCTCCCAAATTTTAGTCCCCCTATTTATTTTCCCTCCAAAATATTACACTCTTAACCCCCAAAACTTTTACTCCCCTCCCATCGCATCACCTTCTACCCCAAACCCATCCCCCCTCCAAATTTTGTTTTAATATTCCTCTAAATTTTACTCCCTCAACCTCGAAACTTTTTATTTTCCCCCGAAACTTTTACTTCTCACCTTTTACCTGCAAACCAAAAATTAAAATCATCCAAAAAAAATCTCTAAACCAAAATAGTAATAATTTTATTTATATCTACTATTTATATTCTTAAATTAAATTTCACATTTTGTACTATTTGTATTATTGAAATGTTTAATCATATTGAATCTTTATAAATTTTTATTAATATTGAATTATTGATGATGCTATAAAATATTCATGTTAAAATTTTACGTTGGTATTAGTTTCACATTTTATCTTTAAGATAAATTTTATTAAAAAAATCACATTTCTTATATTTAATTTATTTTTTACTTTCAAAACACTTAGTGATAAGAATCATAATAATTGAAACAACTAAGCAAGTGGAGACACAAAAATGTACACACTTTTTCATACCCTTTTTAACTCAAATTCATGCAATTTTGGTAAAATTCTTGTCGATAAATATATAATAATAACATAATTAAATTGTGCTAAACTTAATTTTATATCAAATTTTGATTTTTTATAAATTCGCATAAAGGGCGAAAAACAGCTCGGCAGACACTACTAGAAGTGCAAAATCGAGAAGCAATTTTGAAGCATCAAGGCAAATTAATTTTTCAGCCTAAGACGGTCCAAATTATGAGTATTAATTAATAATATAATTAATTCTAATTTTAATCCAATTTAATTTGGGTTAAATAGATTATTATTAATTAATTATGAAAAAGGGCCCAGTTGAGTTGAACCGAGAGAACTGATCCATCCGAGCACTGGGCAGCCCAAAATCGTCCCACATGCTGACCCAATCAGCTTTTTTGCTTATTATTTGGCTTTCAAAATGGCCCTTAAAGACTCCTTCAATTTGCATTCAAGATTTTCCCTTACCTAAAAGTAGTATGTTTGAAATCTTCAAACATGCCACATGTGTAGCCGGCCTTGGGGGGACTCTTTGGCTACTAATTTTGTCTATTTTTAGCAGTCTTTTCCACCTATAAATACCCCCTTGGCTTCTCACTTCAAACACATCTCAATCCCATTCATTTCTTCATTCCCTTCCATTGTTCTTCATTTTCTTCCCCTATTCTTTTGTTGATTTCACCTATTGAAAAAGAGTCATTCAACCACCATTTGGAGTAGCATTCAAGTGTTCATGGAAGTCTCAATTCAACCAGAACAAGTGGAGAAGAAGGAGCAGAACAAACTACTCAAGCCTCGGAGAAACACCGAATCTGATTCTTGTTCCTTACCCTTTTAATTTTTTTTATTTCACTTAGTTAAAATCTTAGTTTTTCACCTCCTCAAATCAAAATATTTTTCTCCACCAAAGTGTTTTTAATTGCATTCATAAATAATTCTTTTCACAGTCCCTGTGGGTACGATAACTCGACATTTACTTGTCACTTTATTACTTGTTGCGATTGTGTACACTTACACATTTCTGTCATTCCAACAAGCAAAAAAGTTAACCTATATATAAAAGACTAATAAATAAATTATGAGGGGATGAAAGTTAATAATAAAATTGATTACGGTAGGTAAATTTGATTACGTTGGTTGATAGTGATTATAAGGACTCAAAATCATTTTTTAATTTAACTCAAACAAATATATTCGATTCGAATTTCATCTCACTCGACTCGATTCGAGAAAATTTCAAATCAAGTTAGGATGACAAAATAGGATTCGTCAACTCAATTAACTCAAAATTTTTTCATTCGATTCGATCGAACGTTCACCCCTAGTGAGAGCAATAGTTCCAAATTCCCTTATTTTGCGCATCTTTGACAATATGTCCTTCATGAACTTTATGTAATTGGGAATTTGCTCCAATGCCTTAACCAGTGGTATGTTGATATGAAATTGCTTCAGACATCCAAAATCTTTAAAATTGAAAATCGTCCTTCAACTTCTTAAATCAGTGAGGGAAAGGTGGCGGTGGCCTTTCTTCAACTTGTTGAGGTTGTTTTGCCATGACATTCTTATTGGCAACACTAGTTGATTCTGCTTCAACATCTTTTGTTTTCTCTTCTCAATTGTAGATTGCTCCACTACTGGTTCTGACTTCTCCTTATGTGTGAAATCTGAGCTATCTTCTTCAATAGCAGCATCATTATAAATCCAGGTAGCTTAGTACCACTTCTGAGTGTAATGGCTTTGCAATGCTTCTTCCCTTGAAATCTTGAATTTTCAGTATCACTCAGCAATGCTCCTTGTTGTCTTTAGCTTAATGCACTAGTAATTTGTCCCACTTGGTTTTCTAAAGCTCTTAGAAATGCAACTTGACTCTGTATTACAGCATTGCTCTTGGCCATGTATTCTTTCAATAAAGCTTTCATAGATGAAGATGATGATGAAATTTGCTGAACATTTTATCGTGGCATAGGTTGATTGTATCCAGGTTGTGCACTTGTGACATTCTGTCAAACAACATTACTAGAATTTTCCACTCATTGATTACTCCAACTAAAATTAGGATGTTGTTTCCATCTTGGATTGGATGTATTGGAATATGGGTTATTATTTCGATTGAAATTTCCCATGTAACATACTGAGGCTAGGTTCGGTGGGAATTCATCAAAAACATGATCTTCCCCACAATAAACACATGTTAATTCTAGTTTTTTCATTTCCTACACTACAGCTGGTCTCTTTAATGTTTTAATCATATTAGTTAGGGATGATACCTGAGTTGTTAATGAAGTGATCGCATTGAGCTCTATAGCTGCAACAACTCTTCTGCTAGTACCCACTCTTGTAGTTGGATATTGATAATCATTGTTAGCTATCCTTTCCAAAAAATCATATGCCTCATTATACGATTTATCCAGGAAAGTCCCATTGGTAGATGTATCAACTACCATTCGTGTATGTGCATTCAGTCCATTATAAAACATTTCCATTTGTGTTCAATGTTGGAAACCATGCATTGGGCATTTTCTAATTAATTCATTGAATTGCTCAAACGCTTCAAACATGTCTCATCTTCAGATTCTTAAAAAGATCTAATATAGTTCCTCAATTTGGCATTCATGTTTAGAGTGTTGTATTGTAAAAAAAACCTTTAACAAAGTTCATTCAAAGATGCCACCGTTCCTGACGGTAAGGCATTCAACGATGCTCTAGCATGATCTCGCAAAGCATTCAACCATTCAGATGTAATGGATCTTCTCTGCCTAGATCATTTCCAATCATTGCCATTTCTCGCAATTCTTTTCTTCTTCTCTTCAAGGTTCTCTCAATTCCAAGGTCATAATAATACTCTTCATTCTTGACAATACTTCTACTTATAAACTAGCAGCAAACTTGAAAAATAAAAAAAATAACTAAGTAAGATAAAATTAACAAAATTAAATCGATAAAAACAAACCAAAATTCACCAATTTGTCAATCCCCAACAACAGTGCCAAAAACTCTTCGCATATGAATATGTAATACGAAAGTGCAAGTATACACGCAAAATCAAGTAATAAAGTGATAAGTGAGATCGGCTCCACAAGGATTAGAATAGGTAAAAATATGGTTGAGTTGTTACTATAAACTAGACTAATTAGGCTTATGGCAAAGTAAGGAGAATAATGATTTGAAGTGAAGTATTAATGTATGAAATATGAAAATCAAATAATGATGAAAATGTTGTGGTAATTCTATGAGACAAAGTTGAGAGGAATGATGTTGTTGAATGGGAAGGTTGGAATTACTTAGCTTATATCTTGATAAAATAATGATGTCATGGCAAAATTTTGACCAAATTACTGCTTAGAGTATAACTATTGCATTCTAGTTCTTTCGAGAACTAGAATTAAAGCTATCATTCTAAGTATTTGTATGTCTACAAGTCTCAATAACAATACCTAACAATATTCCTCCTTACTTTGTACAGATCACCACTCTATGTCTAAAGTGCTACGAGTATTCGCTCGAGTACTCGTTCATATCATTCGCTTACGATCCAACTTATTTAACCTTTTCAGAATTAAATCAAGTCTACAAATATACCATGCATTCAACTATGTCTAGAGCTTGCATGCATATATTTAAAACAATCCAAACCGAATAAAATAGTAGATCTACTTAAAATATCACCATTGTTATTAAATATATCAAAATTGATCTAGTAATTCCAACCCCAATGAAATTAACTCATAGGCTAGGATTTAAAATCCAAAATTTGAATAACATTCAACATAATCATTAACTATGTAGAAATAATAAAAATTAATTAACAGAATAAAGGTATAACTATAGGAAGCTTTCACCACTCCAACTTTCACTTCGGCCCTGCTAAATCGTGTAGGAACCAAGGTTGATTTCTCATCCCTTTCCTTGTGTCTCTGGTCTTCACTTAAGCTGCTACCCTCTCCCTTTCCTTTGGAATTTTTCACAAGCTCTTCCGGAGAGAAAATTTTTCTCCAAATACCCCTCCAAAATCCTCTTCTTTTCTTTATTTTCTCTTTCGTCTTTTATAGGGTAGGTCCCCCTCTCTCAATACACACTTTTCTCCCTCTTTTTCATGTGGATTTATTTGGTACACGTCCAGCTAGTTGAGAGTGACAAGGACTAATTTCTACGTCAGCATTTTCCTGGAAGTGCCATGGCATTTTTCTTGGTAATCTATCCAACCTTTTGCCACAACAATATTTCACTTCCTTCATTCTCTTCCTCCTTTTTCTCCTTTTCTTCATCCTTCTTGCACCTGCTGCAGAAAACAACCAATCTTCTTCTTTCCAACAGTGAAAGTAACATGAAATGATATTTAAGACATAATCCAAGCGTTATTATGCAATACGTTAAAAATAACCTAAAAATGCAAATATATCTACTGAAGTACAGACTTTTAATCAAGCTTAGAGGTTTGAAATAACTCTTTCCAAGTGTTATCAAGTTGATAAGTTTACTTTTCCTGTTGACTTCATTATGTTAGATTTTGAAGCAGATAATGAAGTTTCGGTCATCCTTGGGAGACCTTTCCTAGCTATGGGAAGAACATTGATAGATGTGAAAAAAGGAGAACTCACAATAAGAGTTCAAGATGATTAGGTAACATTTAATGATCTGAAGGCGATGAAATTTCATGATCCGACAGAAGAATGTTCAGTAATAAAGGAATTAGAAACCTAAATTTCTATGGAATGGGAGAGCAATTTTGAAGAAGACCCATTGGAGAACACTTTAGGGTCTAAACCGTTGGAAGATGAGAAGGCTAATGAAAACATGGCATTGATGGGAGCCAATATTAAGAGTTATGTTAAACCACTACAATCCGAGCAGTTAAAGTTTGCAATTCAGCGCCTAAACTTGCAGTAAAGGTACTTTTGTCCCATTTAAAATATGTTTTTTTAGGTAATAGTTCTACTTTGCCTATGATTGTTTTAGCAGAACTGATAGAACACCAAGAGAAGCAACTAATTTTTGTTTTAAAGAAATTTAAAACGGCAATTAGTTGGACCATAGTTGACATACGAGGTGAATGTATAAGATTATTTTAAAAGAAGTTGAGTGAGATAGAATCAATAGGTAAAGGAGACTTAATCCTATCATAAAAGAGAATGTACGAAAGGAAGTGATCAAATGGTTAGATAGGAATTATCTACCCCATCTCAGATAGTTCTTGGGTAAGTCCGGTACAATGTGTACCAAAGAAAGGTGAAATCATGATTGTTGAGAATGAACATAACGAGTTAATCCCGACGAGAACTATCACAGGTTGGAGAATTTGTATTGACTACAAAAAATTGAACAAAGCCACTCATAAGGATCATTTCCCGTTACCTTTTATAGATCAGTTGTTAGATCGACTGGTAGGTAACAAATTTTACTGCCTTTTAAATGGATATTCGGGATACAACGAGATAGTTGTAGTCCCGGAAGACCAGCATAAACCTACATTTACTTGTTTGTATGGTACATTTGTTTTTAGGCGGATGCCTTTTGGCTTATGTAATGCACCTGCCACATTTCAATTATGTATAATGACAATTTTCACTGATATGGTTGAAAATTTTATTGAGGTTTTCATGGATGATTTTTCTGTTTTTGATAACAGTTATGATATTTGTTTGAGTAATTTGGCTAAGGTACTAAAAAGATACGAGGAGACGAATCTTATCCTTAACTGAGAGAAATATCATTTTATGGTTAAGGAGGGAATTGTCTTAGGACATGAAATTTCCAAAAACGGAATTGAAGTGGATAAAGCAAAGGTGGACGTAATTGAAAAATTACCACGTTCAGTTAGAAGTTTCTTAGGCCATGCTGGTTTTTGTCGTAGGTTTATCAAAGAATTTTCAAAAATTTCTAAACCTTTTTGTATGCTTTTAGAAAAAGATATTGCTTTTGATTTTAACAAAACATGTTTAGAAGCTTTTGAGGAATTAAAAACCCGATTAATCTCACCCTCAATAATTGTTAACCTAATTGGAACTCACCTTTTGAGTTGATGTGTGATTCAAGCGATTTCGCTATTTGAGCTATAATGGGTTAACGTTTTTCATCCTATCTACTATGCAAACAGAACTTTGATAGGAGCCCAGTGCAATTATATGGTAATTAAAAAAGAACTCTTTGCTATAGTTTTTGTTGTTAACAAGTTCTGTTCATATCTTATAGGTACCAAAGTTATAGTGTTTACCGATCATGCAACCATTAAGTATTTACTCACAAAAAAAATGCTAAACCGAGGCTAATTTGGTGGATACTTTTACTCCAATAATTTGACCTTGAGATCCAAGATAGAAAAGGTGTCGAAAATCAAGTAGCTGATCATCTATTGAGGCTAGAACAAAATGATATAACTTCTTCACTTATTCCAGGTAATGAGAATTTTCCTGATGAGCATATATTCGAGGTAAGTCGAATTCATGAAACACCTTAGTTTGCTTGTTTTACCAATTATTTACCATGTGGAATAATTCCTCGAGAAATGACATACCAACAAAAGAAAAAATTCCATCATGATAGGTAGTATTATTTCTGGGAGGATCCATTTTTATTTAAACAATGTGCAGATAACATAATTAGGAAGTACGTAACTGGAAGTGAGATTGACGAGATTTTGTACCACTGCCATTCATCTTTGAGTGGAGGACACTTTGGTGGTTCTTACACTGTAGTAAAGATTTTGTGAGTAGGAATCTTTTGGCCTACAGTGTTTAAGGATGTGTATGCATATGTGAAAAAATACGATAGATGCCAAAGAACTAGAAACATATCAAGGAGAAATGAGATGCCCTTGAAAAATATTTCAGAGGTAGAACTATTGAACGTATGGGGCATTGATTTTCTAAGACCGTTTTCCTCTCTTTATAAGAACAAGTATATTTTGGTAGTTGTAGATTATGTATCCAAGTAGGTTGAAGCCGAGCCATACCTAACAAATGATGGTAAGGTAGTCATGTGATTCCAACATAAGCATATATTTACACAGTTTGGAACTCCTAGAGCTATAATTAGTGATGAAGGATCTCACTTTGTGAATAAATGACTTAAGTGGTTTCTTGAAAAGTGCGATGTGAAACATAAAATTGCTACTGCCTATCACCCATAAACAAATGGACAAGTTGAGAGGGTGAATCATAAAATCAAAGGTATTCTTGAAAGGGTAGTGCACCCTAGCAGAAAAGATTTGTGTCGAAGGGTCGATGATGCTCTATGGGCCTATTGAACTACTTTTAAGACACCTCTAAGAATGACTCCCTATCAGTTAGTTTTTGGAAAGACATGTCATTTGCCGCTTGAATTGGAAAATAAAGCTCATTGGGCCCTGAAACAATTAAATTTGGATCTTAAGCAAGCCAATGGGAGAAGAATGCTACAGCTTAATGAGTTGGAAGAGTTAAGGTTATTTACATACGAGAATGACAAGATGTGTAACGAAAATTTAAGAGATGGCATGACAATCGTATACAACCTCGTGAACTCAGAGAAGCTCAGAAGGTGTTGTTTAATTCAAGGCTAAGGTTATTCCTTGGGAAGCTCAAATCCCGAAGAAGAGGACCTTATACCATCTACAAAGTTTATCCATGTGGAGTTGTTGAATTGTACAACCATAGAGGTACGTTTAAAGTTAATGGTCAACGTCTCAAACAGTATTGGAATGGTGAAGTTGAGAAAGTTAAAACCTCATTCAAATTAGTAGACCCTTTATTTTTCATAATCTTACTTTTTAACAAATAGCTAGAAATTATTTTTCTTAAATTAGTAGATTTAATTAATTTTGTCTAAAGAGATTGTAACTTAAGCGGGACCACTTGTGACCCATCCAACCTTTCCTGAATTTAATTTAATGTAATCTTTTGAGAAGAAATTTTCTAATTAACTTTGAAATTATTATTTTCATTTTAATTTCTGTTTTTAATGTTATTTTTATTTTTTTATGTTTAATAAGGGAGTCAAATTGGCCCAGGTACGAATCAGTTTATTTTATTTTAAGCAGTCTAGTTTCTAAATACAGTTTGGGCTGAAGAAATGTAACAAAAAAGAGGAAAAATTTACCCCACATTGCCATCCAAAAGGTTCCCAAAACCCCTAATTTTGACGCCAACTTATGCTTCCATCTTTACCTTGAGGCCCAATTCACTTTTGTAGCTAAATTTTTGCTACAAGTTTGCCCTAATTCACTATTATATAAACCCTTCTCTACCATCATATTTTTTACAACCATTCAAGCAATTAGCTTAAACCCTAGCCACTTATTATTTTTCCTCTTAGACTTTGGCTTAAATCTCGAAAGATCTCTCCAATTTCTTTCCCTTGTCACAAAACCTTCATTATTGCTGCCGCGAGTCTTTTGTCGCCTCAAGTCTATCACCGTCGAAAGTCCATCAATGCCAAAAGTCCTTCACTATCGAAAGCTTACAGCCACCGCAATCCTGTTGCTATTACAAGCTTATCGCCGCTGTAAACTCCTTACTCCCTTCCATTTTCGATTCCTTTCCTTCTTTTTTTCAAAACTCTACCTATTTTTCGGGAAAAATCACCATGTCTCACAAAAGAACTAGATCCTCCAAGACCTCTACTGAAAACCCAATTGAGATTCAAGATGAGGAAGTAAAAGGAAGGTTTAATTCCATATTCAAAAATCAACCCATGATGCCAAAAAAATGTTTCAATTCGGAGAGCAATGACAATATGGTTATGCCTTGGCCAATACGCAACACAATTGATGCCCTCAATTGGAACTATTTTTGTGATGCATCATCATTGCCGAAAGAGGAGTTAGTTTGAGAGTTCTATGCCAATTTAAATATGTCAGATGCTACTGAATTTCTTGTTCACAAGAAGAAGGTACCCCTAACTTCTAAATCCATTAATGATTTGTTTAACCTACCTGATGTTGAAAAACATAAGTACTTTGCCATTATGAGAAATATAATTGGGATTTTCTTCAACAAGTGCTTAATGTTATGACAAATCCAGGATCCCGATGGATTATAAGAAAGTATGGTAGTCATTCTTGTTGAAGAGAATATCTAAAACTAGTGGCTAAGGTAAGGTTCAACTTTGTTCGATATAGTTTCATGCCTATCTCACATAGTTCCACCATCTTGATGGAGTGAATACTTTTGTTGTATGCAATTATGACAGAATGGTCTATCAATGTTGGGAAGATTATTCTCAAGGAGATTCATAATTGTGCTAGAAAGAAGATAGTAAGTGCCTACTTTCCATCATTAATAACCTCACTTTGCTTTAGGGCCCAAGTTAAAACAAAAACAAACCTAAAGGGCCTGTATGTTCAAGGTTGCATCATATCCCATGATCTTGAAAGGTTAGTGGAGAATGTCTTTGATCTAAACCTAATTGAACCAACCAAACCAAAATCTAACAAGTCATCAAACAAATTCGAACTGGAAGCTGACTCAATTGATGAGACAAAAGAAACAGACTATGAAGAAGATCAAAACAATCCATAATCGATAAAGGAACCAAAAGTTTCTGAACCAAGGGAGGAGCTGAATGCTGATGAGCCCGTTGAACCAAGTGTTGATACTGACTATGCCCACTTCTTCAAATACTATGAAGAAATCAGAATTTTCAATTATGATGGATATAATGAAATATATGCATAACCAACAACAGGCTTATTGGAAATATACGAAGATTAGAGATGATTCTGTAAGAAATACTTTCAAAAATATCTCTAACAGTTTTGTTTTTGATTTCCTAGATTATATCTTCAAGTCATGGAAGGAAGAGGGTAAGGATGAAAACGAGGATGAAGCATCAAATGAGAAAGACGAAGAGGATAAGTCAAATAAATAAAAGGGGGAATTCCTTATCTTTAGTATTTATTTCTTTTTAGATGTTTATTTTTATTTCCTAGCTAGTATTTTGCTTTTGCATAATAAATAAGATATAGTAAGCAAGAATAAAATTGGCTCTGTGCCTCTTCATTAGAAACAACGAAGTAATGTGGTAGTGGGAATGAAAATTTCTAGACTGGATTGTTGAGAAAGACTTGGTACTTAAGTAGTCTTTATGACTTACCTCACTTTTCTTACAACCTTTTTTGGTGTTCAATTTTCAATCGTTACTTTATTTTCACAATGAGGACATTGCTTCTTTTTAAAAGGGGTAAGACAATATTTTGCATGAATTTTTAAATTTTGCAAGTATGTTTCAATCTTTTCACCTAAGTAAGTTGGAATAAATGAATGCTTAGAGAGAATTTTTGTTCATAAGTTTGTTCAAATGCAAGCATGATTTCCTATTTTATCTAAGTTATTTTTATGTTATCTTGAGTGATGGAATGCTTGTACGTTCTTTAGTCTTATGTAGTATTTGCCATGAAAGTTTAATTTCTTTGGAAGTAAACATGCATAAAGGTTTAAGTCTTTAGAATTGAGTTAGTAATTTTCTTGAGGCAAAAACGTAGGAGGTATAAGAATCTAAACATGAGATAGGAACTCTTTTTTGGATCATTTGAGCCTTTCAAGCTGACCTTATTAAATTAACCTTTAAAAATTTACTTTTGAGCTTAATGGCTTGTTTATTACAAATTACCTACATCATGAGCCATATTATCATCTTTTTAATTTTATCCTATTTTCTTTGCACTGAATTTTTTTTATTATCTAAAAATTTTGTTAACTTGTTTTGCTTTCTTGTGCTCACTGAAGGTAGTTCATGACTCGGACTGATAATAGTATCTTACCATTCAAGCCAAAACTGCAACAAATCGTAATGCACGCAAGAAGGGCTCAACAACAAAGGGAAGACCAAACTAAATGAAGAGACCAGTAAATCGACAACCCAATAGTAGAGAGACAACTATAAAAATCCATACCCTTTATCGATAGAACAAAGAACTTTGCGTAACTATGCCATGCCGAATTTTGAGGCTATCCACGATAGCATTAATCAGCCCACTATTAATGCAGATAGTTTCAAGATCAAACCCTTCATTATTTAGATGATCCAAGGGAATTTACAATTCCAAGGATCAAAGAATGAGGATCCTAACCAGCACCTGATTTGATTCTTAACCATTTGCAATACATTTAAATACAATGAGGTATTCAATGACTATTCGTTTTCAGTTATTCCCTTTTTCTTTGACTGATGATTCGGATCTATGGTTAGATTCGAAACCGGTGGACTCTATCAATACATGGGATGGACTAGCAAGCAAGTTCTTGGAGAAATATTAGCACTCGAGTAATACGATGAAGCTCCGAATGGCCATCACCAAATTTTGACAACTCGAGGGGGAGTCCATTTATAAGGCTTGGGAACTCTTTAAACTTGAGATGAATGCGGTTGGTAGTAAACACAAGTACCAACAAGTTCTTGACAGCCTCAATCAACTTGAGATGAGTTAGGAAAAAGTGTAAGTTCCAACTTAGCCCCTTCTAACTCATTCTAGTGCTAGAAATGATGGTGAGGGCACAACATAGGGAAATTACAATGTGAGTAACCAAATAGAGGTTAATTATATAGAGAATAGGGGATACAATCCATAATCCAACACCTGTGAGAACCTAGGGTGTCGTCACCATCCGAACCTTAGGTAGTGAGGGACCAAGAAAGTCCTTCCAATCAAGGAGTACAAACCATTAATATTCCAAGACCTAGTGCACCATACCAACCTCCAAAGCCGTTTAGGGAGCCCTAATATCTAGAGAGAAAACCATCCTTCAATTTTGACCCTCTGATGTTGATTAGAGTAAGTAAGCTAGAGGAGGGTTTGCATGTGGTGCAAGCTGATGTGCGTCAAAACGTGGTCAATCAGACCAAAATTTTCTTTTGTTGCAAAATAATGCAATCTCTAGTAAACCAAGCAATACCAAGTCGAATCTGAAATAGGAAGAAAAAGAACACACATTCCTAGTGTTAGAGATAGGGTGGGAGAGAGAGATGAGTCTGAGAGTGAACCTACACAACCCAAGCCTCAGGATAGAACTATTTTGCCATCAAGTTCGGCACCCATACCTTTTCCATCACGTTTAGAAGAGAAGAAAAATAAAGAAAGTGGGTAGTTCTTGAATTTCCTCAACATATTCAAAGTCTTGAATGCCAACCTCTCATTATTAGAGCTCCTTAAGAAAATGTCTAAATACACCAATGTCGAATGCAGTGCAATAGTATACAAAAGAGTTCCCCTCAAACTTAAAGACCCAGTAGCTTCACTATTCCCATATAGATAGGAATAGTAAGCTTTAGGAAAGTCCTTTGTGACTTATGGGCTAGCATTAACCTCATGCCATTGTCAGTCTAAAGGAGATTAGGTTTAGGGGAGCTTAGGGACACATCAACAACCTTATAATTAATTGATTGATCGTTGGTACGTCCCAAAGGAGTCCTTGTAGATGTATTAGTTTAGGTTAGGAAATTCATTTTCCCTTTGGATTTCATCTTACTTAATTTTAATGAGGATCTTGAAATCCCTATCCTTTTAGAGAGGCCTTTTTTGGCTATGTCTAGAGCCACTATAGATGTAGGAAAAAGTGATTTGACCATGGACATTGAGGAAAAGGAGTTGACCATGGACATTGAGGGGAAGATATAAATTTTTAAATGTATAGAGCCTAAGTCTAGGTCTAAAGAGGTGTTGTCGTCTCAACGGTATGAGTGTCAGGTCGTTGAGATTATATCATTTCATGCTGATGATCTTACAACTTTTGTGGACTGGTGTAATTTTACAGGTGTTCGATCTATACGAAAGAAGATCTGAAAGCAAAAAAGGATTAGGAAGACATTGCGATTCTCAGGTTGCCTCGACCATTTATTGAACAAGAGTCAAATCCAAGTGTTGAGGACACCGGACAAGGATCATTTCAGGGGTGTAACAGGTCTCCTTGAGTTACATTTTTAACTTGCCGAACGTGGAAATTAAAATGTAATATGTAAATATTTGAATGGTTGGGACATGGAATCCATTTATTTTTCGTGCATAAATTATGATTTAAATTTCTGCTTTTTTCAATTTTTGAACTTAGTAGGATAGATTTTGGATCTTAGGAGGAAAAATGAACGTTTGTAAATGTTTGGAGCAACCTTATAGTGGAATCGTGATATCCATGGGGAATATTTTATTTTTTATCTTTCTTTATAGTTGTAATGTTTATTTTTCTACATTTTTCTTTTTGTTCTTGTTATCCTTTAAGTTAGTTAAGTTAGTTATCACTGTAGCTAGGTTTTATTTGTATTTTTAGTCCATCTCTTTTTCTTGTAGTGACATTCCACTATTTGTTTAATGTTATTTTAGTTTTTATTAGTTTCAATTGTTAAAAATTTACCTTTAATGTTTCTTGTTCTTTATTTTGCTGCTAGTTGCTCATTTTCATCTTTCCTTTATGTCTCATAGGTTTAAAATCAAAACTGTTATTTTCTTTTGAAGTTTATGTTAATGGCTACCATGTTTACTTCTTTCTTGTTTATTAGCTTAGATTTTATTATGAGTAACTAAACTTTAAGAAGGTTGATTGATGATGGTGTGGGTAACTTGATTTTTCAGCAAGAGGCTAAATTGAATAAATCTAAAAACTAAAGATTGACACCCCTAAAAGAAAATCTAGGTAAGTAAGACCGAGAGGTAATCTTGTTGAGCATCTATTCGTTCCTCCCAAGTTAGTTGATGATATCGAGAAATAAACCAGATTAACTTGTCTAATTCGGTAAAATTGAGATTGTGAGGTAAATGGAACCATTTTATGAGTTTAAGCAATTTAGGTCCCTAATTCAAGGATTGGTGAACCACATCACAATCAATCAACCACCATTTTTTATTTATATGTTAATTTCGTAACTTTGTACGCTATAGAATTTAGTCCTTTCTAACTAGCTCGTAAATTAGAATAATTACCCTTGACTTTATGGTTTGACATACTATAGTATTTAGTGATTAGTTTGGCAGTCTTTATTTTGCATGCTTGTAGCTAAAATTGGTTCAATCTTCGACTCCTATGGGTTCAATCCTCGGTATACTTCGTACTCCGTTGTACAATTATATTACAACTGACTTGTCACACTTGCAGACTCCATATGATAGTACACATTCTGATTATTTGTTTTTATTTTTAGTGTTGATTTCTCTCATCCATTCGCGAGTGTATGGGAGAGGTGGTCACATGTACCTTAGGATTGAGATGATTTTGTAGTCTAATGGTTATTTTGAAATATTAAACTGGGAATGTTAGTTTGAGTCTAATTTCCATGAATTGTTAAATGCATACATGGGATTGATATAAGTAGTTAGCATTTACTAAAATTTGAAAATGATCATATATGTTGAATTCATTATGTCATGTGAATGGTTAAAATAGTATTTTGGACAATAATGTTAATTAAATGTTGGCATATAGATTCTGTAGATGTTAAATGGTTGAAATAGGCAAATGGCCATTTGTATAGGATGTTTTGAATTGGTATTTTATGGTTATTTCGAAAAAAATGGGTCACGTCGTGACATCAAGTCATCAACATCGCAATGGTAAAGCTAACGATTTATAATGTTGCGACGACGAACCCTCAACATTGCTATGCCACCCTGATGAATTTGAAAATGTTACATTTTGTTCCTCATTCGACCTTGGGTTATCGAAAGAGCTTTCATAAGCTCATTTAAATCCTGAATTTGATTAAATATCATATTATAAATAAGTATTAGTTCTAACGAATTGTATACACTTTTATTTGGTTGAGGATGTGATCACAGTTTCTTCGATAATGAACGTTGTATCTCGTAGCTCGGACCCGAAAATTGAGTAGAGTATTGGGTGTTACTGTTTGAGATTTTGATGCCATGGTGGTTGCAACTATGGAGAAGAGAACTGTTACAGGTTTTCCTGAAGCTGCGGAGTTGATTGCTCTATGTGAATGAGCTAGGTTTGTAGTCAAGAATAATTTTCAACAGGTTATCTTTAAACTAATTCAAATATTGTTTTGGAAGGTTCCATGTTTCCTGAAAAGAGGAAAAGATGGAAGATTAGTTCTGGTTTCCTTATGTTGGGAAAGATTCTTAGGGATACAAAAGAGGTGAAGTTTAGCTTAATTGAACGGAATGCTAATAATGTTGTAGATTGGATTGCAAAGAATGCAAAAAGGAGATGCTTGTTGCTAGATTGTTGAATAATCCACCATATTCCTTCGTTTATATTTTGGATAAATTTGAGCTTCCTACTCCTACTTCCATCTAGATAGGGATCTTGGTATACTAATGAGACAACTATTTTGTTCTCGTTTAATTATATTAAGGAAATGTTTGTTTCTTGTAATTTTGATAGTGTAATGATTCTTGTTGTTGGAGTGTAATACTTTTTTGCCAACAAAAAGCTTTAAGGATAAATGAAATGATATTTTTTTAGTACATTGCAAATTAGGGAAGGAAGTGACAACAAAAGGGTTTGAATCCTCATTTTTCAAGTTCCAATAAGGGGTTTAACCATTGTCTCTTTATGTTTTTGGGAATATGATAGGTTTAGTTGTGTATTATATAGAGTATTGCAACTTTGGTTATAACAATTCAGAAAAATGGCTAAAACAATTAACTTAAATTATACAGGTAAATTGTTTATGCAATTCGATAAACATCACCTATGTCTTTAAGGCCACACTAGATGAATGATCCACTAATCAAAATTAATTGTACAAAGACCAATATGAATTCAATTAATCTAGGATCTCTAATGGTGATTGTAGCCTTAATGTGTACACCTTTCATGGATCCTAACAAGATCCCATTGCCTTCGAAAGTCCAAATGCCTTTTGAAGGTTATAAGACTCATTTTTCGAATAACGGATTCATCTCCAAAATGCATTAATAAAAAGGGTTCATTTTTTAATACTTTTGATGCTCTAAATTCATCCCTTTCAAAGAGGTTGACTTTTGCTTTTAAACATATTCATCATCATCCAGTTAAGTTGCCATCCATATCCTCCTAATTACATGAGGGAGTTGCTAAATATATCTCATTAGATTCATCACAAAACTCCCACTAGTAAAGTTAATCTTTATTTCAATAAGAAATATTATCTCCAATCAACTTAGGACTAAGGTGTTTAATAAACTGATAATTTAAGTGATGTAAAAAATTTAAATGTTGAATTTTTAGAATTAAATCTTATAAGTACTAAATTTATAAGAAAAACTATAAAAATATTCCCCCTATGTTTTTTTAAGTTTATGTTTTGGCCATTGATATTTCAATTCTTACTTAAAGGTCACAGATGTTATATCGATATGTAACAATTTGATCACTAAGCCATTACTAGCCGCTAAGAGTGACAAAAATCGTCAAATGCTTACATGGACATCATATCTTTTACTTTTTTAAGACTTTTTTTATGGGCCTACCACTAATATCTTTACTTATATTCTATATTTATTCTCTTTTCTTCTTTTCCATATCTTTAATTCTTTTTCTTGTTTTTTTTATTTTTTTCATCGCCGCCAATCTCCAGTGTTGTTGTTTAGTCTCTGGTGACCAATCATCTTCTCTTCTCCCCTCTTTCTACTTCTTTTTTGCTTTTTTTAGAATCCCTAAATAAAAAGTAGTCACTTTTTTAAATTTCTTTCGATGCTATTTGACAAAGCTACGACCATCATCATTGCTTCTTGAGTTTCCAATGTCATCGAACGCTTCCTTTTTCTCTTTGCTTTTTCATTTTTTTTAATGAAAGCACTTCAATTGTTGCCTTTCACTATGTTGTAAGATTCCCTTAGATCGATTTGGTTTTATGCTATTTTGCTTCTCTTGTCGAATTCATCCTTTCCACCGTTTAAATTAACATACAGATTCCTAGAGCACTGTGCATAGTGGATTCAAGATAAGTCCTCTCTTTTCATCTTTTTTCTTTCTCTTTCTTTTTGATATTTTCTAACTTTTTTTAAAGTTCTATTTTGGGTGCTTTGAAATAAGGTTTTTTTTCTTGTTTTCAGTTTTGTGATTTGGTTGTTACTTACTACTTGTTGAGTGTTGTTATGGTGATGATGATTAAGGGTGATTGGTGTTAAAGAGGTTAAGTTTAAGGGAGATGGCTTGGGTGTGGGAATTTTGGTGGTTAGGAAATGATCAAATGGTAGAGGTTTAGTTTGGTTGAGATTTGGTGTTCGACAGAAAGTTAAGGGGATGAAGCTTATGAGAATGGTATGGGAGTAGCTTGAAAGGGCACTAGGTATTAGTTTAGTGTTGTGATGGTGAGAGAGATAAACGATTGTGGAAGGCGTGGGATGGTTTGGGGTTGGGGTGGTAATTGTTAGTAATTTGCAGTGTTAGTAATCCCACACAAATATATAGTATAAATAATTTAAATAGATAATTCTTTATAACTTGGGTTATTGAGTTGGGTGCTTAGCCCATTGGATAAGGCCACTTACCTATTACTCTTTATGCACATATATAAGGTTAAAAGATGGACAGTTGGAGACGTGGGGCACTTGGTTTTGAATTTGGTGGTGCAAATAATTTATTCGAATAAACATAAAATACTAGTAATGAAGAAACATAGTATTTTATGAGAAGTTGTTATGTTATGGAAAAACGTAACTTGTGCTATAAGTTAAGTACTTACTGACACTTTCTTTGATAAAGAAAACAATGTGCCTATATAGAACTAAATAATGCTATTTTCACTATTCTATTTTTTGTTGTTGTAAGATTTGTTGTATCTTAGAGGTAAAATTAAAGCTTTAAGGACAATGAGTCACACCTTAAGTCTATATCTTACTTCCCTCATTTTTTTCTTTATTGCACCATAAGTTTCTAACAATCTTAAGACTTTAAATTTGTATTCTTTTTCCTTCTATATTTAGAAAGACTGAATTAACATGGAGTTTAGAGATCTACCAAGACATGATCAAGAGGATAGGTTCAATGGAACCAACTAAACAAAATGGAAAGATACAATGGTGTTCATTTTAACTGCAATAAAGATTTATTTACTTCTTTAATCCAAAACTATAGACATTACCATAAGCATAAGTTATAGACTCTAAAGACGTTATCAAATAAAGAAGCAAAATCTAAGAAGATGAGTGCATTTTTTGTAGATACATCCCAAATTCTCTCACAAAACATCTTGATAACCTACACAGAAACATAACTTCACCAAAGGAATTTTGGACCATACTTGTGAACTTATACAAAAACAAAAAGAAAGACATAGATAAGTTCCTAGAATTAAATTATTTTTAATTTATCATCACTGATACGAAACCTATCCCAGATCAAGTAGATGAGTTGAAAATTCTAGTTTCAAAGTTAAGTGATCTAGAAATCAAGATTCCTGATTCACTTCAAGTAGGTAAAATTTTATCCAAGTTGCCAACCTCATGGATTGGGTATAGGAAGAAGATCTTGTGTAACAACCCAGTTTTCATCAATGGTGGAACACTCGATTCAAGGTTACATTCCTTAAATTGAGCCATTCAAAATTTCAAGCTGAGAAGCTTGCAAGTCGAATGTGAGATTAATAAATAGAATCAAATAGTATTTAAATAAATTAATTTGTTCTATAAATAATAAAAGGACTAAATTATAAAGTGAGTAAAATGAAGAAAATTCAATTGAAGCTTAGAGCAAGTCATTACTATGCAATTGATCCATGGCTTAGTGAATAATTTCACCTTAATTTATGCAAGTTAGTGGAGATGGTTGATCTTAACCCTGCAATTCCACTAAATATTCCATGATTAAACATGGGCCATTGATCTATATAAAACATTTTAATTAATTAAGATTAATATGATCAAATAGGTAATGGGAAGAAAGAGAAAAGCTATTCTCTTCTTATATATCTAGCTCTAACAAAGTAAGGAAGAAAAAGAAAAATTAGATAGTTTCTCTCCACATTGCCAATTCAATTTATTCCTTGTAAATGTGATTTTTCAATTAAATTTACAAATTCTTAATTATTCAAGCTTAGTTTATCTAACTTAAGTGATGAATTTCTTAAATTGATAAGTTTATGTCAACTTACCATTGTTGAATACTTAAAGAAAATTGGAATGTTAAACTATAGATTCATGCATGAATGTAATGGAATAGTTAAGTAAGAATAGGATAGAAAAGAGTTAGAAACTAGTAATTTAAACTTCAATCAAGCTTAATTTATTTGATAATTTATATGTTTGTCAGGAATAAATTGCAAGGGATAAAAACATTGAATTTTTGTAACAAATAATAGTTGTAGGAAGTCCCTATACTATATGTATAAAGTCAAATTTAAATTCGACCGAGTAAATTGTGAGATACAAACATTTCATAAATTGGGATTCTAGGGACTAAATTATAATAAATGTATTAATAAATAAATTATCGTAATTTATGTATAAATCATGTATTAACGAGTTTCTACATTCAAGTTTAATTTTATAACTAAAGACGACCTCGGAGCATTTTAGGACAAAGGGAAAGCCAAAGCCATTGGTGAATAGTCATTTCTGATTTGTTCGTCTATAATTCACTTTCGATTTGGTTTTGTAGAGTAATTAGTTCTTATAATTAGTATGACTACGCATCTAGGTAATGGCATCTTTCCCCTATAAACTTTGGGTAATGGATTCGATTGGTGATAATTGAAATTTTAGATAAATGTTAGAAATTGTGCTGGATGTGAATATGAATATTTAGACATTGATATTATATTGATATATTTTACAATGGTGATTATGATGTTAATGCCCCATTACACGATGTTAGACATAGTCTAGGTATAGTTGGCATGCAATGGAATCACCAATATAGTTATTTACTAGCCATCGTTGCTGGAAATTTGGAAAGGTAAAATAAACCAGTACTAAAAGTGACCATTGTCAAGTAGCCCAAGGTGGCAGAATAAAACAATCTCAATTCCCAGAGGGTCGTAGGATTATTCGTAATGTAGACCCGAGCATCCATCCAAATGTCTATCGTTGGATAATAGGGGTTGAATTAAGGAAGTAATGAAAAGATATTAAGTATGTGATGACATGAAATTATGGTTTTTTGAGATATGAATTTAATGAAAAAGTTTGAGAATGATATCTTTTTTTATTTTATGATAAATTAAAACAAAGTAGTTAATGTTATATGTATGTCTAAGCTTTAATTTTTATTTTTAAAATATTTGAATTTGAATTATATTAGCACCACTAAGAATTCAATACTCAATATACGGTTATGTTTATTTTGGTGCATAGGTCTAGGACAAGGATTTATGTAGATTGAAAGTGTTCAAGCATCCAATCACAACAACCCAGCTTAAGAATCATTTTTATACCTCTTTTGTATGTATATATGTTCTTGTGTTGAAATGGCATGTACATAGGTTTTTTTGGGCATGATGTTTAAGTTTACATTTTGGAATATTTGATACTTGGCATATAACTTTACAAAGGTGAATTTCTTTCTTAGAGTAGCAAATAATTATTTTAGATGATATGTGTTTGAATATGTGAATTAGTTGGTTAGACAATGATGTGTTGATGGCTACAACTTTATGATGTTTGGTTGAGTTTGTAGGTGTTAAATTGATAACCTTACATTAAGGTGAAGCTTAGATATGTTTAGGATATATTTTGGTAAGGTTTGACCACTTGAAAATATGCTTTTATGGTCATTTTGATATTGAGCCTCAAGACAACATGAATATGTCTCAAGACCATAAGAACAAAATTTACCTTATTTTATAGTTATATTTTTAATGTCTTAAGAAATTGTCTAAGTAGTCTCAAGACAATTCCATTTAGGTCTCGAGACAAAGTGGCATTTGTCTCGAGACAAGGAATATATCAAAGCCAATTAAGTTTTACCTTATTCTAGGTCTTGAGACAAGAACCTTTTGTCTCGAGACATTTAAACAAGGGAAGTTGATCTCGAGACCTAGCCTCGAGACATAGTTTCTAGTGTCTCGAGACATATCAACTTTGAAGCAAAAATCCATAAAATAAAATAGAGCTTGTCTCGAGACAAGAAGTCCCCTATCTCGAGACACAACGTTGAAATTTGATATTGAGTTAGGATTTAAGCCCTAACTCTAAATTTGACCTTTTAACTCCATAAAAGGATGAATTTGAAACTTAGACATTTTGAATATATAATTGTGAATATGATCGATGATTAAATTCGTTAGAATGATAATTATTATTTAAATTATATGATTATGTAATGATATAGTCTGAGTTGTTTTAACAATGTAATGTGACATCACACATTCGAGTCTGACAACCTGTTCCAGTGTGGGGTGTTACATCTTGCATTCTCCAAAATCTTATAATATTCAAAGTTTTCTGAATCATTTACAAATCAAGGTTGAAAATCGCACTCATGATGCACTTATTCTTGGTTACGGGAAGGCACAAAGGAAGAATTCAATAGGAACAATAAAAGAAAGAGTGATAAAATGTGTTTCCGTTGTAGAAAGAACTAAAATTTTATTAGAGATTGTAGATTCAGAATTTCTAGATGTAAGAGGAGTTCTGGCTTAGCAAGCACAAACACAACCAATCTTGTTGAACAAGATATGAAAGAACTTGTTGCAATGGTATTTGAAATGCAAATTGGCATAGAAACTTAAGTTCGTATGGCTATTACAACTAAATCTTTTGAGTGGTGGATGGATTTTTTTGCTACTATTCATGTGTGCAATAGCAAAGGACAATTCAAGATAGATAAAAAGTGGAATAGTCATGAGACAAAAAAGGGATCGAAGTGCAACTTTACCACATAAAGGGCAATGTGTTCATTTTGAATTGAAATTTATTGGAATATTAAATTAGAGATATTTTAGAAGTAAAATTGTATCAACCTATACCCAGCCTAGTCGCCAAGCCCAAATATCAGGATGCCTCACCACTGTCTCATGTCATACTGGAAACACGAAAACATACACACTCTTTCATGCCCTTTTTAACTCAATTTCATGCAGTTTCGGTAAAATTCCTGTCAAAAATTATATAATAATTATAAAATAATTAAATTGCATTGAAATTATGACCATGTTGAATTTTAATTAATTTTATATAAAATTTTGATTAATTTTGATTATTTTAAACAAATTTGTACAAATGGCGAAAAATGGCTCGGTAGATACTACTAGAAGCACAAAACCAAGAAGCAATTTTTAAGCATCAAGGCGAAAATATTTTTCAGCTAAATATGGTCCAAAATATGTGTATTAATTCATAAAATAATTAATTTTAATTTAAATCTAATTTAATTTGGGTTAAATAAATTATTGTTAATTAATTATGAAAAGGGGCCCAGTTGAGCTAAACCAAGAAAATCGATCCAACCGAGCACTGGGCAGCCCAAAACCGTCCCACATGATGACCCAATCAGCTTGTTTGGATTATTATTTTTCTTGCAAAATGGCCCTTGAAGACTCCTTCAATTTTCATTTAAACCCCTCCACTATTCATGCCTTTCAAGATTTGCCCCTACCTTAAAATAGCATGTTTGAAACCTTCAAGCTTGCCACATGTGTGGCCGAACATGGGTGGACTATATGGCTACTGATCTTTGCTATTTTTAGCAGTCTTTTCAATCTATCCTTGGCTACTCACTTCAAGCACATCTCAAAAACCATTCATTCATCACTTCTCTCTCACTTTTCTCTGTTCATTTTTCTTCATTTTCTTCCCTATTCATTTGTCGATTTCACCTCTTGAAAAAGAGTCATTCAATCACCATTTGGAGCAGCATGCAAGTGTTCATGGAAGCCTCAGTTCAACAAGAATAAGAGGAGAATGAGGAGCGGAGCAAACTAGTCAAGCATTAGAGAAATATTGGATTTGTTTCTTGTTCCCTATCCTTTTAATTTTGTTGTTGTTATGATGAACATGTTTATGAATATTTGTGATGTTTATATGTTTAATTTAATTAATATGGCTTAAATTTAATTCATGTTAGGTTAATTGCATTTCGTCTACTTGAGTTATTAAAAATTGTTTGTGTTGTTATAGGTCTCGGTAAGATGTTTGATTAAGTAAAACCATGACTAAGTTATTCTTGCATTACAATTGTAACGTAACTAATGAATTAAATATTTAAATGGATTGAAATTGTAATTAATTGACACAATACTTAATCAGAGCATGTTTAATCATCTAAGGTAGCTGAGGATTAAATTAGCAACGGTATCTAACGATACATTAGCCTTGCATAACTTGCAATATTATTGTGAGTAAATTGCTTCAAGGTAGAAATACATTGTTACCTCACGTAATATTTTATGTGCTTATGAAATTGAATTAATTGTTTGAATTGGCAAGGAGATATGTACAAGAGATTATGTTAATTTCATAAGTATGTATGTGCATTAACAAATTTGCTTATTAAAATTTGTTTAATCGGTTGAATTGACAGAGAGATAGTCAAGAGATAAATGGATTTTGGTAGGTAAGTATGTTGGTAAGTTAGCAAATTACCGAGTTGTCGTGGATTTATTCGTAGCAACATAAACATGAGTTTAATAATTCTAAGTTAAGAAATGTGATTAATCTAGCACAATTATGCCATCTTGATTAAAGTCATCTTTTGAAATCGTGCATTGGAACTTTTATTTTATTTTTATTTATTTTACTTAGTTAATCCTAGTTTTTAATCACCTCCTCAAATGAAAGTATTTTTCTTCACCAAAGTGTTTTTGAAACTGCATTCATAAATAATTCTTTTTAGAATCCCTGTGGGTATGTAACAACCCAAATCTGGCCTAGACGTTATGGTCGTATCTGGTGTGTCACATTGATTGTCTCTTCAAATTTAGACTTGTTGATAAAACTCGTTTCTTAAGTTTGCAAACCTCTTTGGTAATATTTAACAGAAAACTTAACCAAATGTTTGCCTTATTACCTGCTATTATTATATTAAGTTGATTTAAAATGCGGAAGCATTTGAAAACTCTAACGTTTAAAGTTCCTGTCTTTGAAAACAATAATTATTTTGAAAATTCGTTTTCACCTAACTAGTAGTAAAAAATATGTAAGCAAAAGACCAATTAAAATTTAAAACCCAAATTAAAGGCCTTATTACAAAACGGAAACCCAACTTATAATTTAATGTAAAACAAGAGCAAGTGTGAATAGCAGCAGTTGTGTGGCCACCTCCGAGATCCTCGCAGCACCGAATTGCCTAAGACTATGGATTACCTGCACAGTTAAGAGGAGAGGGTGAGTTTATGAAACTCAGTGTGTAATCCCCTACCACGTAGTCCACATACAACATGCAAAAACAGTCTGGGCCTGAGCCCTATTCAGTAATAGTACAGTGTGGGCCTAAGCCCAGTACAGTAATAGTGAGTGGGAAATAGCCCAATACAAGAATCAGTACAATGCAATTATGCAACCCATCCCAATCCAGCCATCACACCATTCCGTACCACCAACACACCATGTAGGGATAAAATCAACCCACCCAACCAACACACCAATATCACAGCAAAACTGCCAGTAATAATGATGTAGCAGAGCTGCCAGTAACAATAACGCAGCAAGGCTGCCAGTAACAGTATATGTGGCAAAGCCACTAGTACAGTATAATTCCCCTATATCAGAATCCCAACCCCATATAGTATGTCATGTCATATATCATACGTGTATGGAACATGTCATATAGTAACAGTCATATATATATCATAAAGCAAATCGGTCATACACATATTTCAACTCCTAGGGGTATAACAATCATTTTACCCTTCGAAGGTATTTTGGTCATTTTACCCTTCGAAGGTATTTCAGTCATTTTAACCTTCGAGGGTATTTCAATCATTTTACCCTTCAAGGATATTTCAATCATTTTACCCTTCGAGGGTATTTTGGTTATTTTACCCTTCGGGGGTATTTCGATCATTTTACCCTTCGAGGGCATTTTAGTTATTTTACCCTTCAAGGGTATTTTGATCATTTTACCCTTCGAGGGTATTTCAGTCATTTTACCCTTTGAGGGTATTTCAGTCATTTTACCCTTTAAGGGTATTTCGGTTATTTTAGGCCCAGTACGACCTAAGCCCATGAAAAGTTCATAGAGGCCTCTACATTCTAACACCGTGTTTCATGGGCTCGATTTACCACACGAGCGTTCGCACGCCCATATGGTCTCGGTGCCATCTTTTTCGGCTTTTCGACTTTTGTCGATTTGCAGTTGAGAGAGGGTGTGATTACACACCTGATTACGAAAAACGGACAAGCCTCCATGCACACCAACCTAGATTTAATCAAATCACAAGTCAACCCTTAAAGCAAGACAACCTCTTAAGAACACTTAAACCACACACCATCCTTACCTTGCTTGATAGGGGATGACTTAACTCCTTCAAGACTCCCAACCGAAAATGGTCACCCACTTAACGATTACCTGTACCACAACATAGATCTTCATAAACTAACTAGGCCAAAATAGTGGCCAAGAGGAGTATTCGATTTTAATGAAAAAGAAAGAAAGAGAACCGGTTTTAAACAAAAAGTGAAGAGTATCCAAACTTTACCGATAACCATGAATACTTGCAGCACTGAGACAGTAAAAACAGCGAGGAAAAGATTGGCACAGAGGACTATAGCAAAAAGTGATAATCGGCTAAACCACACTTAAAATAGAGAGATCATTCTTAGTCAAAAAGAGAAGAAAATAATAAAAGGTAAAATAAAATCAGAACAGGAAGAAAGAGAGGGATAACCTGTCAAAGAAAAAGGGGAGGAGAGGAAAGGGATTCGGCCAAGAGAGAGATGGAAAGGGGAAAAGAGAAAGGAGAATTCAGCAGCAAAGTGAGAGGGGAGAAAGGAGGAATATTCAGCAAATAGAAAGAAAAGGGAAAGAGAAAACAAAATCGAAAAGTGAACAAACCTGAGAAGAAACTTCTAGAACTTGGTAAAATTCGACACCCAAACAAAAACGTGAACCCCGAAACTCACTGAAATCAAAACAAACTGAGAGAGAAACTCCACAAAAGAACCAAAACCGAATACCTTTAGTGTTAAGAGACTAAATTCGGTACAACCCCCTCCCCTAGCCGAATTCTCAATACCTCAATTACCCCAAACGGCACAACTCTCCTCACTAAACAACTCCTTGATTTTCTCCTAAAATCTCTCCCCTTATCCCTCCTTGATTTTCTGCACCTAATCACAATCCACTATTCTCTCCATGATACACTCCTCTATTGAAATTCCACAGCATTTTAGTCAAACTCCACCACCTCACTACACAGGTGATAAATATAAACACTCCTTAGTGCAGCATAGGACTCAAACCTCAAACCTCAAGGGAACTTCACACGCCACCTTGCCACTATACCACAGGCTCATTTTGTGACATAAAACCAACACTAATATTTATAAGGCCTACCTGCCTATGTCCAGATTCATTTAAGAGCAAAACTAAAAATTCTGCAAAAGCCAAGATTTGAAACCAGGCTTCTGAAACATTCCCATACACACCCAAATCACTTAGCCATTAAAGCAAACAAGCAATTTGTATCAAAACATGCAAAAATTAAAGACTTAAATTTTAGGGCGTTATAGGGTACGATAACTCAACATTTACTGGTCACTTTATTACTTGTTGCGATTGTGTACACTTGCACATTTCCATCGTTCCATATTCTCATAGTAAATTCCCACATTATTAAGAAAAGTATCCTCTTTATCAGTGATCTTCTAAATTTTTAGTCAAACATTTATCAATCATCATTAGAACATGCCAAACATACTTTAAATAAACTTACAGTAATAATATAACATGCATTAGGATCACTTAGCAAAATTTCCAAGACAAACACGTAGGTATCTATACTAACCCTAGGGTGTCGATAATTTCTTTAAGTCATATCGATACCACCTGGAAAATCGATACCAAACTTGCATTACGTTTCTCACACAAAAATCATTCTGTCAAAAATTATCGGTACCTAACATAGAATATCGATATATTTACCCCTAGTATCGATACTCAAGCAAAGGTATCGATACCAAATCTCAACACTGACTTCTCTGCACGTCTCAAAACACAGAGATATCGTTTTTAAAACTCGATTATCGATACCTCTATTTTAGACCAAAAAATACAACATATATAAGCACATAGATCATACCAACTTGTATCAATTCATTATTCTATCATATCATCATCAAATATGCATTAAAACAGCTATAATATACCAGTTTCAAACATCGAAAGTAAGTTCAAATGATAATCGGCATAATACGATTCAATTCTCAAAATCCTAAGAGAAATTAAACTATGGATCTTCCAAAGCGTCATGAAAAATATCATTAAAAGTCTACCACATAACAATATCCCCAAAATGAAATCAACTAACAATAAAACCTATGAAAAGTGAAATTGAATTGCTTGGATCACCCCTTGGGAACCGCATCGCTCAGTAGTTTAAGAAGAGAGTGGGTGAGCTAAATAAGCTCAATGAATGCCTAGAACAACTATCATGCAAACAATTGATCAAGCGTTAATGAAACAACTATATAGTACAACCTCAACAGTTCAAACATAGTGGCATATTGTACTCACTCATGCATTATTTACTAGTTCATTTACATGGTAATCACGTTCACTTTTAAGCATATATCACATTACACATATAATCACATAAAATTTAAGCATATATAACAATACTCATATATTCACATAACATTCAAGCATATATCACAATACTTAAAAACATGTTCATAGATAACTTGCATAAAGGTCACATATCATGTAATACATATCACAATACACACATAATCATAAATTAAGATAACTTGGCACTTAAGCTATGAAACATAAAAGTGAGCCTATCATCACTTATTGGATACACGGATCTCCAACACACCACATAGACTCATAGAGTCAAACATATCCCACACGTGAAGCATAAAGCTAACACTCTTCTTATTTCCCCTCACATGTCCCGTTGAATGAAGCTTAGCTCACATTTCCTTATCTCCCCAACTAGTCCCAAGGCCTCAACACCTAAAATCACTGTACATATAGGTGAGTATTCTCAATCCTATGGCATGCCAACTATATCCAACTGTTTCAACATCACAAGGCCAAAATATCTAAAATCAAACACATATCACTTACCAATTATCCATGCACTATCACTGTATATTTGTATCTTTACCAAAACACTATCACTAACATTTAACATATGCCTAACATGTATACATTTTTCCTTTCACAACGGTTATCATAACCACATATCACAAGATATAGCATCTTATCTCAACTTACTATAGCATAGGTATGAAAAAGCTTACAATTGGAATTTAGAGTAGGGGTTTACGCTACTACTAAATTCCCAAATAACGAATTGAATCATGTCCACAAGTAATTATTAATTACGCTTTCGCCGAAAACCTGAAAGCTCAAACTAGTTTTCCCTTTCCTTTATCTCTGCTCGTAGAAGGTCTTAAGGAATCTGAAGCTTCAACATAATAATTAACACAATAATACATTCAAAAATTAGCTAAGGACTTACCACAAGCAATCAAAAACATAAGCCTAAGCTATGTTCTCATGTAGTCGAAACCTTTAACATAACCAACTTGAAATCAAAATAACTTGATCTACACTTAATATTTTTACCTAAAACAAGTTTCATTCATCTAATTATTCCTCAACGACTAATTCCCAACCTTTAAACTACACAAAACTACTCAATTCATGGTATCAACTTTTGCGATATGTTTTTGGCTATTTTTTAAAAATTCATTAAAACTCAAGAATTATTTAACGAAAATTTAGATTAAATTTATAAACCTTTTAACCACATCGAAACTAATTAAAAAACACTTTGAAACCACATTTTTACCTAAAATCTCAGAATCCACCATTAACGAGCCAATATTTGGCTTTTACTCAAAACATGCAATTTAAGGGCTAAAAACTTAGTTTTAAAGACTAAATGACGTTTAAAACTATTTAGGAGTTGAACTGTTACCTTAGATGATGAAAATTTGAGTGTTTGACTAAAATCCAAAAAAAAATAAAAAGCTTGACAATGGAGAAATCAATGTTGTTATTGAGTGTTTTTCTTGGTTTATATAGAGGTTTATGGCTTAAAATATTATAGAAATCGAAAGGAATTAGGATTTCGAAATCAAAATCGAATTGGGAGAATAAAGAGACGACGCAAACAATTGATGGAGAATAATAACGTGAAACTAAACTAGGTGGGGGAAGATATAGGGTGAATTTTAAAATCTAGCCTAATTGCCTCTTAAAAACTCAGTTTTGACTCTTTTACAAATCATTCCTATTTTCAAAATTAAAGGTATTTAAAACTCATTTTCAGATATTGGTTTAATTTTCTAAAAATCATAGTAAAAAACATTATCGATAAACTATGTCACAAAATTTCGAACACTCTTAAGGCTAAAATCCTTAAATACCCCTAAAACTCCTATGCCCTATTTTAGGGTGTTACAAGAATTTATATGATCCATTAAAATATTTTATTGGTGAAATTATGTGAACTGCATAATTAATATTATTTTTAATAACATTTTATTTGTTAACTTGGGTTTTGAATAAACAAAAGAAAGAAAATATGACACTTTTGTCGTCTTTTCCCCATGGTTGTTTGCCTTGTTTGGAGAAGCAAAATTTTTTCCTTTTCCTTTGTTTCTTATGTTGGATCTAGTGCCCTAAGTGTAGTTTATTCATTTGCAAACTTGTATTTTTTTTAACAGATTAATTTAATAAAATTATTCATTAATTATATTGATACCCTTTGTAAAATTATTAATGGAAGCAAATATTAGCTCACTAGTTATCTAATGTTTAACTAATACTAAGCGATATTATGTGGCCAGGTCATAATATAAAAAGAAAACTTATATTAGTAAATGAACCTAAAAATGTCCTTAGTCTAATCAGAAATGAGCAAACCAATTGAAAGACTAATATGCCGTATATCAAGTCCAATTGGGGAGATGCTTTGTCTTTAGCATCGGAGCAAATGACACTCATAAGATAGAGGCATAGATATGTCTGACTAGGCTGACAAAACATTGGACAAGACCCAAGTAGAATAGATCCTAAATCTATTTATGGATTTATTCACTTGTGATGCTCATCGCATGATATAGCGTAATCCTAAATGGATGATGGGCTATGTATGCGTGACTCATATACTTTAATGTAAGTAAAAGCCTAAGTTCAAATAGATAAGAAACCAAAAATTGGTGCATCGGGTATACGTCTTCTACAGCATGCATCATCATTCAAAATAGTGAAATTCATAGCCCAATATATAAGTTAATGATATCCTCTCATTGGCATTACATGATAGATGAAAAGTAAACATGGCGACGAGTCATTGGTCTTTGTGATGAATGAATTAATTACTATTTGATAGTAATTGACTTTTCATGAAGAAAGAAGTATCGGTTACCATAAGATAAATATGATCATATTGGGAGAATGAATTTATCCTAAAGAGATTAAAGATATCCTATGAGGTTAACACTATAACGACCCAATTTTTCAATGGTACCAGAAAATTCAATTTCAGAACTCCATTTTATTTCTATGCCTCTTCCCACAACTCTCACAATTTGAGATGATTACATCCCTCCCTGAATCTTTAGCACTTCCAATAGATACTGACGATTGTTTAACCCAGTCTTCCTCTGATCGACATTTGATGGAGTTTATTTCCAAGATCCTTGGGCTCTCTAGCTCACTTAGGTAGAGGTTGTGAACTAGTGGTCCTGACTCTTTTTGAATGCTCAGGAATTCTCAAATTTCTTATCCAAGCCCATGTCTTGTTCAACCATTTTTGCTCATTCAGCTTGATAAAAAAATATTTTAAGCTTGTGTGAAACTAGCTAAACTCGAAGCTCTTCTCTCATTCCCAGAAGGAATTGCTTGCAACTTTCCTCTTCAACGGGCACTAACTCAAGAGCATACTTGCTCACTCACAAGAAATCTTATTCGTAATTGACTACTTTCATACCCCCTTACTTCAACATCATAAATTCTTACTTTCGATCTTCTAGGTACAATTCACCAACATACTTCTTTTAAAACTCACACTAGAAAAATGTCCAAGTAATCTAATTATGAAACAACCCATACTCGACCTGATCTCTGAATTCAAGCTATGGGATGGCACATTCATTTTTAGAGCAACTACGAATACAAATATGATCCATTAGATGATTTATATAAGTTATTCCAATTAATACATAAATAACATGCTATATATTCTTATCTAGGGTTTATACGAGGTTACGAAAGATCTTATGATAACCTAAGACAATTTGAAGACCTAATTGTAAAATTTGCAAAGTAGATCATGTTGGTGTTGAGACCATGAAGGTATCGTGTTGGTGTTGAGACCATGAAGGTCTTACGCTGCAACGTCAACAACAGAAGCTTAGCATCACGACTTCAAACAAGGGATATCATGACGTTAAAAGTTGGTATCGCAACATCCATAGGGTGGTGTCGTGACTTGATGGAAGAATCCTTCAACTCATACATCTTTGGTTTCAACCTATCATTTAAGACCTTAGAAAATACACCCATCAGAGATTAGAACTCATAACACATTTAGAGAATTATGTGTTTACGTTTAAAGGGTATTATGTGTTTACGTTTAAAGGGTTCTTTGTATTCAGGTTTTTGGGGATTTGTTTTTATCTCCATCTTTTGTAGAGGGGTTTTTCCATGTTAAATTTGTGTGTTCAATTTCTCAATTTATTCTTGTATTTTTTTTACTTATTGCTTAATCAGGTTGATCCCAACAAGTGGTATCAAAGCTAGTTCAATTTTTATAGATTAGCCCGTTCAGAGATGGTAGCAACAAGATTTGAAATTGAGAAGTTTAATGGTGAGACAAATTTCAATCTGTGGCAAGCTCAGATGATGACAATTCTAGTTCAAACCAGCTTGAAAAAGGTTGTTACCGGGAAAAGCCTGAAAATCTAAATCAAATAGAATGGGAAGAGCTTGATGAAAAGGCCTTGTCTACAATCCAGTTGTGCGTCACGAATACGGTACTGTAGGAGGTATTGATGGAGAATACCTCATTCGCATTGTGGAAAGGGTTAGAAACTCTTTATGGGACTAAGTCTCTGACTAATCGTTTAGTGTTGAAACAACGTCTATTTACATTTTGCATGAACAAATGTGAACTTCTTAGAGATTACATCAGTCAATTCATTACTCTTTTAAATGATTTAAAGAATGTTGAGGTTCATATTGACGATAAAGATCAGGCTATTCTACTATTGTGCTCTTTACCCCCTTCATACAAGTCTTTCAGGGAGACCTTGATTTATGGCAGAGACAAAATCTTATTCGAAAAAGTGAAGGGTCATTTGTTGAGTAGAGACAAACTCGAAAATGGGTTTGGTTTGGATAGCAAGGTAGATAGGCAAGCTTCCATTTTGGTAGCATCAAAGAAATGAGACAAAAGATGTCGCTATTAAAAAAACTTGGGTCACATCAAAGCAGATTGTTATAAACTGCGAAATAAAAGAGCTCCTGAGAGTAACGAGGAATATGTAGCTGGTGCTAATTTGGCTGATGAAAGTAGTGATGATTTCTTGTTAGTGTCAAAGAGCGGTAACTCCAAGCTTACATCTAAGTGGATCCTAGATTCGGGATGTTCTTTCCACATGTGTCCCAACAAAGAATGGTTCTCCACATACAGTTCGGTTAAAGGTGGAGTTGTGCGCATGGGAAATGATTCACCTAGTAAGCTAATTGGTATTGGTACTGTTAAAATTAGGATACAAGATGGGACGGTTAAACACTCTCAGATGTTAGGTATGTGCCTGATTTACTAAAGGATCTCATCTCCTTGAGTATTTTAGACATGAAAGGATACAGAATCAACATCGAGTCGAGTGACATTATAGTATCTCGTAGAGCTCTCGTTTTGTTAAAAGGTAAAAGAACCGATAGTATTTATATTCTGGAAGGTTTACAGTGACCATTGAAATAAAACGTCCCTCATCCATTACGGAGTCAAAGTCAACTCGTTTGGAGCAGTGGCAACTTGGTCATAGGAGGGAAATAGGTATGATTGTTTCACTGAAGAGAGGTTCTCTTTTGGGTGCAAGTTTTCAAAAGTTAGGGCACTCTGTTTATGAAAATCAGACTCAGATTAGTTTTAATTTGGCAGTATACTAGTCGAAGGCTAGAAGTCCTCCAGTTCTAAGCATAGATTCGACTCAATTTATTCCCTGCATAGTTCAAGATAGGCCCCTGGCGGACTTTGGCAAAGATGACATTGTGGAAATATGAGTCAAGGTGGAGATTTGTTGAGTATGACTCCTATTTTAGTCAAATTTGAGAAATAATATTTTAGTTAAAATCTATTTATTTGTTTCAATCAAACTCTGATTATTCTAGATTATTTTATTATTATTTGACCTATTAATTTAGCCTATAAATAGGCTCTTTTACAACCTTAGAAAATACACCCATTAGAGATTAGAACTCATAACACATTTAGAGAATTTTGTGTTTACATTTAAAGTGTTCTTTGTTTTCGGGTTTTCAGGGTATAGTTTTTATCTCCATCTTTTGTATAGGGGTTTTTCCACATTAATTTTGTGTGTTCAATTTTTCAATTTATTCCGATATTTTTTACTTATTTGCTTAATCGGGTTGATCCCAGCAATTATAATATCATACCATTCAACAATAGGATACATATATTTCCATTTCAGAATATACCAATATCTTATTTGTTTTTACCTCATTTCATTCTCAATTTTATCAATTCATTACATTTCCATATTAGCCCTCGAGGCTCGTAATAATCGATTCGCATGATCTTTCATATGCTATCTCTGTCATGATTTACCTATATGCACAAATAGTTTCATTTCCTAATATCAATTCAATTTAATATCATTTATTAAGTTTATATTTTATAATCCCTATTAACCAAACTAAAACTCAAGACAGATACATGGATCAACCAGCATACCAATCTAGCACCAAAGTGCAAAATCAGATAAATCGAAGCGAATATACCAACACACATAGTGCACCATCGAACAAACCAAATCAAATATAATGACACATAAGTGCATCATCGGAAGAACCTAAGCAAATATATTAGAACATAAGTGCATCATCGGATGAATCAAAGCATAAACCCACGCACAATCTAATCCTAAGGCATGTCAACTATATCTGACTCTACCCGAACAGTTAATAGGGTATCCAATGTCCATTTACATACAATCACATAATCAATATCAAAATTTCATATCATTTCCATCATCAATTAATATTGTGAATCATATATCAATTTATAACATACTTATTTCTATTATATTCAATTTACTCCAATTTTTTGACAATCGATATCATCAAGAATTAACCAAAACATGCAATAGGAATATACTTATCTCAATACATAGTATCATATAAAAAATATGTTTATGTATGCATATGTATATGTTTTTATGAATTGAACTCGAATCATAAAAGTACAAACTAAAATCGTCATTACTCGTCAACGGCTCTCGCCTTTCCTTTCCCTCTCGACGGTCTGGTGTTATCTTTAGCTACTTTTGATAATTCAATAATAAAAATAATACCATTTTACACTTAATTCATATCCAAACACATAACCACTCATATTTTACATTTTATTCAACTTAGTCCCTATACTCGAGATATGCATATTTTTCGATTCTAGCATCAAATCCAAATCCGATTTCACATTCTTTCATTAGGAACTCTATACTTTCTATTAATAGTATAATTTCATTATAGGTTTTTAGTTCATCCAATTTAGTCCCTAATGTTTCAAAGTTATCTACCAAGCTTAATTAGCTTTACAATTTAGTCCTTATCATGATTTAAACTTAATATCTATCAAATTCAAGCCTAATTGATCAATTTCTCTACAATGGAAACTTTCTAAAAACTTAAAATTTGTACCAATTGATACATGGGCTGGCTAAATCAAGCTTCAATGATCATAAATCTATAAGAAAAACTAGTTTAGTACTTGATTAATGGTTGAATGCTTGAAAAAAAATTAAGTTTTCTTTCTTCTTTTTCTTTAATAGACAGTGGAAGCTTTGAGAAAGAAGATGATATGTTGTCATATTTCACCAATTTATCTATTTATAGCTAAATTGAGAAATGATAAACCTAATTAATCATGTTTATGTTTTAATTAACAAATTTTCAATCTTGGTGTTTTTGTTATTTCGTTGTCCATCTTTATTCTTCTTAAAGAATAATTGGATGGTTGGTGTTATGTTACTGTGCCCCTAATTTTCGATGGTGTTTTCAAGATTCTTTCGGTGGTGTGTTGCCCGAGGGTGGTACGGTGTTTCTCATGGGTGGCGCTGATGTTAACATCCTTTGTCAAGGAGACTGCTGATGGGAAAGGAGGTCATTCTTGATTGATTCCTCGTCGTTTAGCGTCCTCTATCATTTTGTTCTCATTTTGTACATGTTTTTCTTGTTCGCTTTTATATTTGCTTTCAGTTGCATACCTTGATTTGCTTATGCATGGGGTGAAGGTTTTGGTACAAATTTTTCTTTGACTTTTCCACGAATTTATTGCTTGTAGTTTTATTTCCTTTTCTTTTCTTTTCTTGGTTTTCTTACTACATTTATTAGTCCTTCTCTTTTCATGCATGGCAAAATCTGCTCATCATTCTTAATAGTGGGTGATAACTATAGGGTTTTGTTAGCTTTATTTTCTTCCTACTCAGTAAATTTAGTTTTCGGTTTCCTCCTAAATTTTCTTTTCAGTTTCTATCTTATTTGCTTATGGTATGGTTCATTGTCATAGTTTTTAGATTTGGTGATTTCGCACATTTCTTTAGTTTTGTTGATTTTATAATATTGTACCTTTCTTTACTTTGTGTTTTTTGGTTTTGTTGATCAGTTTTAGTTTCTATTTCCTTTTTACTTTTCTGTCTTAGATTTCGTTGTGGTTTCTTGTTTTCTTCTCTTATTTTCTTGTTTTGTTGGCCTCTTAGAGTCTGTTGGTTTTTCTATCTTGTTGATGTGCAGTGCTTCTCTCTGGGTTGCCATGGCAGAAGACATAAACACCCTTTGGAAAAACACAACTTCTCAGAGGAAGAATAAAAAAGAATGTATAGCTCAAAACTAAAATTGAATGATGCATAGAGACATAAGGCATGGGTTGTGGGGAAGATCATGTTAGAAGAAAGATCAATAGGGATGCGATGTATCATGTACTCAAGTCATTGTGATTCACAAAAGAAGATGTAATTTTTGTGGTTCTAAAAAAAGGGATTATCTTGGTGATGTTCGGCACAATTGAGGACAGGAACAAAATCTTGAATCTAACCCCATGGCTATTCGACCAATATTTATTCGCTCTTGTTCCCTATGTTAAGGGTTAGGAATTTGAGCCTTACGCTTTTAAGATTTCACCTTTCTAGGTAAGGTTTTTCAACTTTCCTTTTGACTATTTGGACAAAGAAATGGCCATTGAGGTAGGAAGGTCAATTGGAGAGGTGGCTACTATTGATTGGCGTGCTAAAGATGGAGGGTGGGTCGACTACATTAGACTTGGGGTTCAGATCGACGTTCTAAAACCTCTTCAAAGGGCTGTCCCTCTTGTGGATAGAGATGGAACTGAAATTGTTTGCGCAATAAATTATGAAAGATTACTTGTGTTTTCCTACATATGTAGTCTCATAGTACATTTAAGTAAAAAATGCAATAGGAAAGAGGAGCAAATCGATGCAAACAACCAAAGCTTCCAATATGGGAAATGGCTAAGGGTGCAAATAGGAGGGCAAACTCAAACTAGGGGCAACTAGAGGAATGGAATCAAAGCCATTGTAGAAGAGAAAAAATTGAGGGATGAGTCAAATGGCGAAAAGGATGGAAACGGGGAAGTCAACACTTTCACAATGGTAAAGGAAAAAGCAAAGCAAAAGCTGTGGAAGAGGAATCCGCTTCTAGCTTGCCAATGGAGAAACGACCATCGAAAGTTATAAGAGATTCCTTGGGGAAATTTAAGTGTAAAAGGAAAAGAATAAGAGGAAACAATGGGGAAAGTAATGAGGAAAGCCCAAACAGACAAGTTCGGGAGAAAGCTCGTCGATAGTCTCTCACCAACTAAGGTAGTGGCTGGTAACCTGCCTCGCCAAGAACAATGAAAATCCTATGCTGGAAATATCATGGGCTTGAAGACCCTACAGCAATTCGTGAGCTCAAGCAACTTCTTGTTGCGAATGATCCTGACATTGTGTTTTTATGAGAGACAAAGATGGATACTAATAATTTCGATCTTATTCGTAATATTTGTAGGATGGAGGGCTACTTGGCGATTAGTTTGGAAGGACTTAGCGACGGGCTTACTTTGCTTTGGAAAGAAGGTGTTGATGTTTCCATTAAAAAATATTCAAAATACCATATTGACTAAATAGTTTTCATGGACGATCACAAAAGAACCAGGTTCATTGGTTTTTATGGAAATGCTAACCCAAGTTTGAGAGCTAGATCATGGGATATTTTAAGGAGCATTGGCAACGTGGTTAGGGAGGACTAGATTGTAGGAGGGCACTTCAATGCTATTGTGAATGGTATTGAAAAAGAGGGAGGCCAAAAGAAAGCTAGGGCATCTATGGAAGAGTTCAAAGATGTTATGGAAGACTTGGCCCTTATTAATGTCAAAAACAAATAAAGGGTGGTATACCTGGGTCAATAATCACAAAGGAATAAATATGGTCAAAGAAAGGTTAGACAGATTCCTTATTTCGATTAACACTATTGATACTGTTCCTTTTCTTGCAGCTACAGTTGTGCGGCAAAATACCTCTAACCATGACGCAATCCTCTTAGACACGTTAAGGCGTAAGCCTACTGAAAGAGCTAAAGACCCGAGGCTGACTTTCAAATATGATATGTGCTAGGCAAATGAAAAGGAAGCAAAAGACGTGATCACGTGTGCATGGAATTGTAATAACAATGATATCATTGAAAAGATGGAAAATGTCCGTAAGAAACTCGATCCCTGACAACAATGTCATTTTAATAAAATGAAAAGCCAGATTCGCGCTTTACAAGCAAAAATTGACAAAATTATTAATTGCCCCTAGAGGAAAAATAATGTTGAAAACTAGAGGAATACTCGCATCAAACTAAGCCAACTTTACGCAAAGGAAGAGAGTTATTGGGCTGAACGTTCCCGCATTAGATGGTTAAAAGAAGGTGATAGAAACACCAAATTTTTTTCATGTTCATACCATTAGTAGACTGAGAAAGAGCAGGATTGATAGGCTTAAGAATTCGAATGGCATCTAGGTGAGTGATACTCATGATATTTGCAAAGTAACATGGGATTATTTTCATGGTTTGTTCAATTCAGAAGCTCCTCATGATGGTGAGATTAATTAGAATTATATTCAAAAAAAATTACCCATGACATCAATGTTATGCTTGCCAAGGATTTTATGGATGATAAAATTCTTCATGCTTTTAATCAAATAGACCACCGAAAAGCTCCCGAAATTGATGGATTATCGGGTATCTATTTTAAAGAGAATTGGGATGTGGTTGGTACAGATATCCTTAATTTCTGCCAAGATGTGTTAAAAGGCAATAAAGATGTCACTGATCTTAATGATACAATGATTTTTTTTATCCCAAAGATTAAAGAGCCCACTAATATGTCTAACTTTCATCCTATTAGCTTGTGCAGGGTGCTCTATAAAATCATTTCAAAAGTCCTTGCCAACCGACTGAAAAGTGCTCTTCCCTTATGCATTAGTCAGAATCAAAGTGTGTTCATCCCGAGACGGATGATTCACAATAACATCATTATCACCCATGAGTTGATGCACTACCTTCATAGCTCGAAAAATGGCCCCAACAAGGGTTTTGTTATCAAGCTTGACATGAGCAAGGCATATGATCCTGTCAAGTGGAATTTTCTGAAGGAAGTTATGAAGAAATTTGGTTTTGATAATGCTTAAGCTGATAAAATCATGCAATGCGTTCGACCTGTAAGATATGTTGTTAAATGCAACATGGGCCTTTCAGATGTTATTATTCTTGAATGGGGTCTTAGACAAGGAGACCCCATTTCCCCTTATCTCTTTTTCTTTTGCATGGAAGCTTTATCTAGAATGCTTTTACAAGCCCAAAGCAATTATATCATTAGGGGAACTAGGGCGAGCCAAAATGGTCCTCGTATTAATCACTTATTTTTTGCTGGTGATGCATTGATTTTTGTGAGAAATAAAACGAGTGAGGTTGATGGTATTCTTCATATCATTAGGGATTTTGAGGGAATTTTGGCTCAACAAATCAATCGTGATAAATCGATGATCTTATTTAGTCCGAATACCCTTAATGATCAGCACCAAATGTATGGCAATATTCTCAGGATGAGAGTTGTTGATAAACTTGTTAACTATCTTGGTCTTCCAATTCCTATAGGTAAAAAAAAGTCTTTGGCTTTTAAAGACATCACTAACCGAGTTTCATGTACGGTCAACAGCTGGTCAAAAAGGCTCATCTCGTATGGAGGTAAATAGATTTTCATCAAAGCCATTTTACAATCACTTCCTGCTTACGCGTTTTTGATCTTTCTTGCTCCTAAGGGTATGTTGGACGATTTGCAATCCAAGAGTTGCCAAATGTGGTGAACGAGTAAGGAAAAAGGGAAGGGTTGGTCGATGATCAAATGGGAAATAGTTTGTCACCCCAAAGGGATAGGAGGGCTTCGTTTTTGTGATCTCTATCTCTTCAACATAGCTTTCCTTGGTCGGCAAGTATGAAGGCTCCTAAACCATAAGGACACGCTGTGTTATCTAGTCATGAGCTCCAAGTAATTTCCAAATAGTGATTTGTTTCATCCAAAAGCTGTGGAAAGACCTTCTTACATCTGGTCTAGTATAAATGTTACTGCCAAAACCTTTCAAGAGGACTTCGAAAGGAAAGTAGGGAACGGGAAAAATATCAACATAAGAAAGGACAACTGGGGTCTTGAAGGTTTAAATGGTGACACATTAAACCCTAATATTGCTAACTTGTATGAAAGTAATTTGAGTGACTTATGAAATGCTAACTAAAAAAGTTGGAATAAAGAGAGGGTGAAAGAGCTTTATGGGAGTTATATGGGGGTTAAATTTGTAATTTTCCGCTCAATGGTAATGGGTCAAATGAAAGGATGGTGTGGTTTCACAACCCTTATGGCTACTTCACTTCAAAAATAGCATACTCTTGGCTCATTCTTCGACAAATTCGTTTTGGCCCTCATAGAGCTTACTGGAGAATTATATGGAAGCTCAAAATGCTCCCTAAAATTCGTGTCTTTGTATGGCGTGTTGGCCATGAGATCCTCCCCACCATCAACAAAATTACTTCTATCCGCCATGGCTTCCAGAAAGTTTGCCCAAGATGTGGTGTGAGTGGTGAAAAGTTTATCCATGCTCTTAAGGAGTGCCCAAATGCTAGGGCTATCCTTACGATCAGAGGTCTGGGCAACAAGTTACTAATGAAAGAGTATGCCTGTTGCATTGATTGGTTCGAGGAGTGCTATATATGCTAGATAAAAAAGTTTCTACTGACTTCTTCACTAACCTTTGGAACAACCGAAATAACATCATTTTTCCGGGCAAAAAGGACGACGCTAGGGTGGTTTGGGAGAGAGCCAAATCTCTTAGCAACGTATTTCGTATTCATAATTTGGTGAACAACCCGTTGATTCTGAGTGCCCCTACTTATCAACAATAGAAAAAGCCCCCTAAAGGTTTTATTAAAGTGAATTTCGACGCTGCTATTGCTCAAAATAGGACTGGTTATGGGGTGGTTATGAGGGATGAAGATGGCTTTGTTATAGGTAGCGGTGAGGGTTTCAAAGATAAATAGTTGAACGGGGAGTGGGCTAAAGTATACGCATTTGAGGAAAGTGTGAAGCTGGCAAGGACTATGAATTTTCCAAAGGCAATTTTCGAGGCCTACTGCGCCAATCTAGCTAATAGAGCTAATAAACATGACTTGGACATCACCATCATGGGTACGCACATTAAGGAAAATTTTAATTCTATGGATAATTTTGATTTTGTTTCTATCTGTTGGACTAGCCGAAACTATAATAGGGTGGTAAATTTTATTTGTAAATAGGCCATCAATAATGCTTGTAATCAAACTTTTGCGCTGGATTATCCCGAGAATATCCATGCATTGGTGTTAAATGATTCTATTAATTGAGTAGACATTTTTTCGATATTTTTTCAAAAAAATTATAATTATATTAACTTAATGAACATCATCATAAATTCCCACTATCTCATAATAGAAAAATTGTTTAATAATCATTTTGGTCCTCTAGAAAATTGCTATATAGGTCCCCAAGAATTTTCCAAAACAAAACTCAATAGTGATTGGAATTTTACAATTTACTCCTTGAGCTTTAATTAACCATTTTCTCAGTTAAATCACTTAGCCAAACTTTAATATATTTTCATACTAACCTCCTTAATCTTTATTTTTCATCCTTACAAACTCAGTTTATGGATATGAGGTTCCAAAACCACATTTTTTGACACTTCTAAAAATCGGGTCGTTACAAATAAGTTGGCACATGCCAAGTGATTGTTAACCACCATTGATATGATTCTTCCTTTAGAAGAGATACAACATAAGTGACACACTCAGGAGATGAAACATTCTAACTGTTGGAGAACACGCTCGGTTGACTCCAACCAAATTTCAGCTAAGGAATGGTCAACATTTTTCAACCCTTTGAATTCAGTTGCTCTGTACTTTCGTAACTCTTGTATCGAGGCTTGTAGAGCTGCAACTACTGATGCAGCTTAGGGATTAACTCCTGCTACTCTTTAAAGTACTTTCGCTATTGTATGGAGTAGATCCTCATCACCTTAATCCTCTCAGTGAGTTCTATCAACTCTATCTCATCAGCACCGGCTTGATCAATACCATGTGTCTCGATCTCAACTCGATTCTCACCCTCAACAGAGTGATCGTTGTTGTTTATTTCCTCCTCAACATTTCTCTATCTGTCAGACATTTTCAGCTATCAAACAAAACAATACATAATCAGCATCCAAATCTCAACTCCAACTAAACTTTACCTTGGCATGTACCTCTAAACTTAATTCTAAGCTTGATTTAGTCTGAGAATCAGCTAAAACTGTAGCTCTGATACAAATAAGTAAACACCTTATATCCGACCCAATCATCGAGTCCAAGCTACGGGATACCCCATTCATTACCGGAGCAACTACAATCACATTCACAATCAAGTAAACAATTTATAGATTTCATTAGAACTAATACTTATTTATAATATGATATTTAATCAAATTCGAGATTTAAATGAGATCATGAAAGCTCTTTTGATAACTTGGGGTCAATTGATGACCAAAATGAAACATTTTCAAAATTATCGGGTTGACATCGTGACGTTACAAACTGTCGATTCCATCGTCATGACGTTTATGACCTGACGTAGCGACGTGACCCACTATTTTCAAAATAACCATTAAACACCAATTCACAACATCCTACACAAATGTCTATTTGCCTATTTCAACCATTTAACATCATATATATTATGCACAATACATATGCCAACATTTAACTAACATTATTATCCAAAAATACTAATTTACCATTCACAATTCATAATCAATTTAACATATATGATTATTTTCAAATTTTATTCATTTCAACTACTTATACCAATCACATGTATGCATTTAACATTTCATGTACATTAGACTCAAACTAACATTACTAGTTCAAAATTTCAAATTGAACATTACGTTACAAAGCTGACTCAATCCTTAGTTACATGTCATATATTTAAAACATAAAGAACTATACAAATATTAGTGAGTCGAGAGCTAAGGTTTGGATGTTGGATCAATTCTTGAGACTTCGAGATCTTCTAATACATGCGCACATAGTAAACAAAATCGTACACTAAGCGATAAAATCTCAATGGTACATGCATGATTCAAGTAAATAACATTAGTAGTAACATGAACTAACACAATTCAATATATGATTTAGTTACAATCATCAATTCGCTTTCTCATGTACCATATACCAATTTCATTCACTAATTCATTTGGCAATTCAAAATGATCCTACCATGATTTCTAACAAATAGATACTTTCATTTTCATTTCATGTAATACAACTTACTTATGTTATTACCTTATTTATTTCTCAAATCTATTAATTTGTTTCATTTCCAAATCGGTCCTCAGGGCTCATATAAACCTGTTCACATGATTTTTTACATGTTGTCACATATCACATTTCATATGTATACGTAATCTACCATTTCCATCATTATTTGGTATCACACATCATTTAGCATGTTCAAGTTTTATAACCCCTATTAACCAGACATAGACTCAAGACAAATACTCAGTTCTATTTTATTTTGTCACCCCAGGTTATCTGGCAACAATGACTACTAAAACATGTACATATTACTAAAACGATGACTACTAAAACATGCCTGTTACTAGTATATGTACATTCTACCATCCTGGGTTGCCTGAAAACTATGGTTTTTAATCATTATACTTGACCTGATGGCATGCCAACTATGTCTGACTCTTTTTTAATAGCCAATAGGGACCAATGTCTCAATTGCATATTATAAACCAATTTACATATCATGATCTCATTTCATTTTCATCATCAATTCATAGCACATATTATTTAGCAATTCATATCATGCTCAATTCTACTATGCTCGGAACAATTTAATTCTCAGTATTCAATACCACCAAACATATTTCAATTCATAACACAAGTAATAATATTACCTCAATAGCCAATTAGAAAAAATCATGTATGTATATATATTTTTATATATTGAACTCAAATCATAAAAGTACAAACCAAATGTTCGTCACTCGTCTACGACTCTCCTCTTTCCCTTCTCTCTCAACATCCAACATCGTCTTTAGCTATGTTTCATAATTAAATAATAAAAACAATATTATTTCACATTCAATTCACATTTAAACATCTAGTTAAGCATACTTTGCATTTTATTAATTTTAGTCCCTATATCCAGGATACTCATATTTATCAATATCTAGCATCGAATTAAAATTCGATTTCACATTCTTCCATTAGGGACCCTATACTTTCTATCCATAACATAATTTCACGAAAGTTTTCAATTTATTGAATTTAGTCTTTAATGTTCCAAAGTTATCTAATAAGTTTAATTTAATTTTTTATTTAGTCATTATCATAATTTAAGCTTATTAACTATCAATTTCTTAAAATTAAGCTCAAAATCATCAATTTCACTATAATGGAAACTTGCTAAATATAAAATAATTGAACAAATTAATACATGGGCTAACTAAATAAAGTTCCCATGATCAATAATTTATGAAAATTCAAAGAAAAAGGCTTGGTTACCTTAAGAGTTTTAATGGTCGAATGATGTTTGAAGCTTTAAGGTTTTTGTTCTCTTTTTTCTTTAATGGTCTACGGCTTGGGGGAGGAAAATGAATGAATTCGTCTTTACATCCACTTAAATAATATATATAATTAGTTTAAGGTTTCACTAAATTTAACTAATCTTAATGAGTTGTTAAATTAAAACATATTTATATATATTAATAATAATTAACATACTTAATGGTTTTAATCATCACTTCTTACTAATTGATTAAAGAAAATTGGTTTAGTAACCATTTTGGTCCTCAAATATTTTCTAAATTAAAATTCAATAGTGATTGGCTTTTACAATTTAGTCCCTAATCTTTAATTAACAAATTTCTCGGTTAAATTACTTAACCGATCTTTAATATATTTTCATAATAATTTCGCAAATATTCCTATTTTACCTTTATGGACTCAATTTACCAAAATGAGATTCTGAAATAGCATTTTTTAACACCATTTAAAATCGGGTCGTTTCACCAATAATAACTCCAATACCAGTAGAACCATATTTCAAATTAAAAAAACCATCAATATTGATTTTAATCCATTCATCATTATGTAACACCCCCTAACCCGTATTCGTCGCTGAATTAGGGTTACGGAGTATTATCGAACAAATAGACCATTTAAACATTCATTTCATACATCATTATACACATAATATAAAACAACCATTCACATACATATCATCCTGAAATCGGGCCCTTGAGGCCCTAGAAACACCTTAGAAACAATTCGGGAACAATTTGAAGTCATTTGGAAAGTTTAAGAAAAAGTTACAAAAATTTGATTACACGGGTCACAAGGTCGTGTGGCTAGGCCGTGTGCCTCACACAGCTGGGACACACACCCGTGTCTCAGACCGTGTAACCTTTGAACTAGGGACACACAGTCGTGTCCCAGCCAGTGTCCTCACTGGTGTAACTCTCTGAGTAGGGTCACACGATAGTGTCACATGCCCATGTGCCAAGCCGTGTAACTTTTGAAATAGCCCTACACACCCGTGTGGCAGGCCATGTAACTAACTGACTTGCATACAAAGGAGCCTACAGGACACAAATGGCCGTGTCGTCAGGCCGTGTGGACATAAATTTACCCAAAATCAAGCTATTTCCAACACCAATTCATGCATACACCTATAGGCCTTTTTTGCACATAATCAAGACATCAAAACCTTACCAAAACATACATATAATGACCAATTCAAGAGTCCTAAATCAACCAACCAATATTTCATTCAAGGCACCTTAAATACATTCATCAAAACTTACTTAAACATGTATATGTTACCACATTTCAATCATCCACATCTAGCTTAATACTTTCCCAAAACATACCATATCTTGACCATATTCAAACCAATTCAACACATACTATTAGAGCTATTCAAACATGCAACATAACATAGCCACATTGACACAAACTAGGATGGCATCAAATGTACCAAACCAAGATAACTTATACATACCAAAACATCAACTAACCATTCAACTATCTACCATTACAAGTCCACCTATACATGTCATTATAACCTTGGCCAAAACATTCAAAAACTATCAATATTTATGCTAGATAGTGTGATAGATCTCTGACGAGCTTCCAAACTGATCGAGCTTCTGATAATCTACAAAACATAGGAAAGAAACTGCATAAGCACATAATGCTTAGTAAGTTCGTATAACATAAACACAACTTACCACTCATTTGCATAATGTAAATAGCATAATTAAAGCATCAACTAATACCATAAGCTTGGCACAATGCCTATACAACATCAATAAATACACAAGTTAGTGCATTTATGCATGGTTCAAATAAGTTCATCCATAACAAGTAACTTACATCATTGTTCATACCAATTAAGTCACCATTTCCTTTTCATAAGTACATGATATACTCCATTTGGACACTTTCCATTTCATTTCCTTTTCATACTCGTTGAACCATTTATAATATCATCTGATACTCGGGAAAGCTCACACATAGTATGCCTTTACATATAACCATAACCTTTCCTTTACATCGTTGCTCACACAAGCTGTCATATGGGCTTGCTCACACAAGTTGTGGGTCGTAATATAAGCTACACGATGCTGATCACACGAGCTGTGGAGTATCCGTAACAAATGTAGGACCTCAGTCGTCGATAGGACATTCAAGACCAGCACCCAAAACATGAAATCCCTAATGACATGTCATTTGTATCTTACAAATTCCTAAGGTTCAACCGGGACTCAATAACCATCATAGTATTACTTTAGATATACATTGTTAAATAGAATTATAAATACATAATAACATACAATTGAATAACATGAATATAGTAATCCGTACATACGAACTTACCTCGATAACTAAGGCGTAAAAACGAAGTCAAACTAATCTAAGGCTTTAGCTTTTCCCCGATCTAAATCCGTATGTGGTCTATCTTGATCTAAATAGACAATTTCAACCCATTTAATACTTCTATTATTCAATTCAGCCCATAATTCATATCTACACAAAATTATCATTTTGCCCCTAATATTTTAACTTTTCACAATTTAGTCCTTAAGCTCATAAATTGAAATCTAAGCATTTTAATTCTCTTTTCAAGCTAGTTGATTTCTCTAGGGACTTAAACAAATCCATACAAACCATCATTTCACAAACTTAACATGAACTTTTACATTTTTACAAACAAGTCCCTTAATATAATTTTTATCAAAAACCACTTTACAAAACTTATTTATTTATCAACAAGGACTCATAATCAATCATTAAACATCAAGAATCATACAAAAGCATTCATGGCATAACCCTTAATCTTTAACAAATTTACAAATTGATCCTTGGGCTAGCTAGATTAAGCTAAAATGACTTCAAAAACATAGAAATCATTAAAAACGGGACTTAGAATCATACCATGCAAGCAAAACTTGGCTAAATGCTCCAAACCCTAGAAATGGTGTTTTTTTTCTTTAATTTTTGTGGTGAATTTTCAATTAAGAAGATGATACCATCTTTTTACCTTATTTTACTATACTTAATAATTAAATTACTTTATTAACCTTACCTATTAACATTAAAAACACTTAATTTATGTCCATTCACTTTAATTTTTTATAGCCATTTAGCCCTTTTAACAAATAGAACTCCACTTTTACACCTTTTACGGTTTAATCCTTTTCACTTAATTAGTCTTGCAAACATCAAAATTTCTTAACGAAATTTTAATACGACCTTACTAACATCCCATAGACATTAAAATATTAATAAAATAAAAATTTACTCATCGAATTTGTGGTTCTGAAACCACTGCTCTAATTTCACTAAAAACAGGCCATTACACATTAGGTTTATCCCATATTGATAACTTTTTATTTCTCCTAACATCATTGTTAGTATCAATATTTCCAAACCTTAAACTATGAATAATCTCTGCCAAAGCCACTTTATTCTTATGAATCAAAACTTTAGTATCAACAGTCTTCTCAGCCATTACTTGATCACATCGAGACTTCCAAATCAACCAATAGGTAAAAACAACTCTAAGCTTCAATACTCACCATTACATCCACTCTTATCTATCTGATCAAAAGTTTCTTGAAACCATTTTGAACAAGATATAATACGTTCATTTTCCACTTTAAGGCCCACACAAGCCTCAAACCAAATCACCCTCACTCAATCATACCTAAAAAAACATGTTCCATGGTTTCTCCTATTTTCTCACAAACACAATACATGATAGATCTTAAATAGCCACTTTTCTAGATAATGATAATAGTAGCCAGTGCATCAACAAAAAATTTCCAAAGAAATATTTTTACCTTACTAGGAATGTTCATCTTCCATATATAATTCCATATTGTTTTATCAATTTGAAAAGAAACATGCTTATAAAAAATTATGTGCAATCTTTTCCTTTTAAGTTCCATGTATCTTGACTTGACAGAATACTTCCCATCAATATTAAAAGGCCAAATCCTCCTATCCTTCTCATCCACCTTAATCTAAGAATCTTGTTTCTATTTCTCCTCTGAATGGTAGATTGATGGAAGAACCTTGTATTCTTATCACCCAAGGATAACCAAATCTTCTTAACCCTCTGAGCCCAATAAATCCCTTCTTTCTTAGCCTATTTTCCCATTTTGCTTTTAGTATTCCAATCTATTCACATCCTTTACCAAACTCTCATCACCCAATATCAACTCAATTTCCTTCTTCAACTCATCAATCTGACAACTAGTATTCATATTATTCTTTTTTGCACCATTCCCAAAAGAGTCTTCTACAGTTTCTCAACTTAAAAACCACCCCCTTATTGTACCTCTCACTTCCACTATTCTCCTAACTCTTCTTAATAGTCTCTTTACACTCCTTTTGTAACAACCAACTAACCTTAAATCTAAATCTCCTAGAAGATTTCCCATATTTGTAATTAGAATCAACAACAATAGGACCATGATAAAATCCACAAAGTGACAAATTCATCCCCTGAATGTTAGGATAAGATTCCAACCAATCAATATTCATAAGGGCTCTATCCAATTTTTCTTTTGTAAGCTCATTTTCTCTTACACTAAACCATGTGAACAAATGACCCCTGAAATTAATTTCATTAAGATACACCGACAAATCATATTCCTAAAAGCTCCAACTTCCTCTTTTCCTTAGCTCTACCTCCCAATTTCTCCCTTAAATGTACAATATCATTCAAACCCCCCATGCACATCCAAGGTCCTATCATATTCTCACTTTTCCTAGTACTAATTTCCCTTCCCTTCTTTCTTTCTTCAAAATTAGGAGCCTCATAAATCCAGAAAATCCTACATCCTTCCTCACTACTAATATTAACCACCATACTATCAATCAATTTTTTTCCTTCATCTAAAATATTCGCCTGCCAATTCACCCTCCACCAAAAAACTAAACCCCCGCTCAAACCAACAGGTTCCACATAACAAGCCCCCTCAAACTTCAACTTTCTTCTTAGCCTATCAACTTTCTCCTTAGTATTCTTTGTTTCAGAAAAAAAAAAAAAACAAGAAATGTCCTTAAAGCTTAATAATTGGTACTTTGTGTCCGATATTAAGTCAGCAGCTTCTTTCTCATAAATTTGGTGAACAAAGTCTTAATTTAGAAGTAAAGCCTTGTAAAGTAAAACTATTTTAAAATAAGGAGAGATTAATTGCATAACTAAAGTTTAATCAAGTCGGCATATACAATCGATATTATCTATAAGTTCTAGATTGGGTATATGTACTTTATTTGATTTCCCCATCTTAATTCTTCTTGCATCAACCTTAAGCCTAACTTTTTTGGCTTTGGAATTAAACTATAACCTTGTAATTCTTCTTTTGTTATTAAAGTGATCTTTGAAAGTAAAAAGATCACAAATGCCATAATCTGAAATTAAACTTATTGAAAAATTAATTAGCTGAATTAAAATCAAACGGCTCACATGACATTTCATCTTTATTCTTTTAGAATAATATCATAAGCAAAAGTATGCGTGATTAAATGTTGTTTGGCATCTAAAAAGGTTTTAACGGTGGACGAAATGTTTCGCGGATTTAAAGGTTTGTGTACATTGTAATGCTTTTTGCTGGTTTTGTATTGCTTCTGTCTTGAAGCATCCTTTCCTTAAAAAAATAAAAAACTGTGTACCTCACAAATCCATCAAACATTTCCTAGTTTAAGCATATTATGTTTTCTAATTTTATAAAAAAATTATTTTAACCTTTTATTTAAATTTTTATCTTTTTTAATTATTAAATTTATATTGTTTGTCAAATCACCTTAAAATAGATGAATAAATTAACATTTGTTAACTTTGTTGACTTAACATATACGTAGCAATTAATTAATTTTTACAACATTTAAATTTATAAAAAATATTTTTATAATTTTAATTTTTATAATTTTCTTAAATAACTTTTTTATATAATTTTAATTTTTATAATTTTCTTAAATAACTTTTTTATAATTTTTATATTTAAAAAAGGTAATTAATTGCTAAGGTGGCATCCACGTGTATGCTATGTTAGCAAAGTTAATAAATATTAATCTATCTATTTATTTTAAGGAGATTTGATAAATAACACAAATTTAAATATTAAAAGAAACAAAAAATTAATATTTTTTTATAAAATTAGAGGATGAAACAAATAAAAGTTATTTTATAAATTTTAGATTACTCCAATGTTCCTGTAAGTAAACTTAATTAAAATTAAAAGCAAACTTGAATTTTAATTTAAATGGAGAACCCTATATAACTATCTGGCTTTAGGCCTTTAGCAGTGGGATTGGAAACTGAGTCCACTAATATGCTTGTAAAACATAATAAAAGAAATAAATGAGAAAAAATTGCGCACTCTGCTTTTGTCTTCGGGTAGCATGCTCTTGATAGTATTAATAATTTCATTTGATACGTGATATGTAATCATTACTTTTGATATTTTATAAATTTGATGATATACCTTGACCTAAGAGTAAAATAACTTTTTTCTCCTCTAAATTTTATACGAAGAAAAAATCATTCTAGATTTGTAATAACATTGAAGTGATGATGATGGGAGAAATGGATAAGCTATAGTGTTGATTAGTGTTGGTAATTAATAAACATGCCAAATCTGAGGGGAGGAAAAGAAAGAGGGCAAAAGGGTATATTTCCCTTATAAATTCATCATCACTTTTATGACATTATGCAAATCTAGAATTCAAACTTTATGGAAAAAGTCACGTCTTAGATTTAGCATAAAACACTGTAAGAATATTCACTTTATCTCTTCATATTTAAATTTGATATTTATTTATTAAGGAAAAAATTTTGAGAATGAGATATGGAGGTCATTAATTTAAAAATTAAATACAATCTCTGCATGGGTACCACTCGTCCTACTCTCCTACACCCGTTAGTTGGTGGAGCAATTCCTAATTAATGCAAAAGTTGTACCCTACTCAATTTCCAGTCCTAAAAGAAACAAAGAAACAACCTAAAAGAAGCAAACCCTAAAAATTGACTACATCTTAATTTTTAGAAAAAAAAAACCCCACCAGTTTCTCCTTTGAAAATCCACTCTTTCATCTACCACCATCGTTCCACCTTGGAAAGATCTGTACTTTTAGCGTCCTCGATGGAAGTTTTTGTAGAAAAAAGAAACTGTCAGAATCTTCCGTTTTTCATTTCTTCTGACTCATTTCAAACTCTATTCGAAAAACTTTGGTCCTTTTTAGCCGCTAACTCTGCCCTTTCAGGGGCCTCCTTAACCCATACCCTTGTTTTTGGCTAGTTCTTCCCTTCTTCTGCCATCACGTGCACCTCTTGGTTCATCGTTTGTCCAACGAAAGAGCAGGTAACGTTTTCGAATCTCTGGCATCTTTATTTTATTTCTTGAATAATCACCACAATACTCGATTTATCCACTTCTAATGATCGAATTTTTTTTATTACTGTCAAGGAATCTCCTTGCACTATCAGATTTCGAAAACCTAGCTCCTCGGCCACTGAAATTGCCTGAAGCCATGCTTTTGCCTCCGCCGTGGTGGCATATGCTATAAAGGTGTTGTGGTAAATACATGCAACCAATATATGACCTTCATAGTCCTTGAACAATATTCCCATCATTGACTTGAATGTATTGTCGCAAAATGCTGCATCAAAATTATATTTTATCATATCTGCTCTCGGTGGACCCCACATACTGTTGATTTGTCTAGTAGCTGTTGAAGTTTCTATATTAATGATATTGTTTTCTGCCTGATATGATTTAATAAATGTTATTACCCCGAATGTGTTTAACTTTTCTCTTTGATGATGGACCTTATTTCTTATCTGCCATATCGCCCAGAAGGATATTGCTAGGCATTTTCTTTGTTCTTCATTCATGTTGGTAAAAATCTCTGCTAACCAGATTTTCTACTGTTGTCCTTGGGAGTTGGAAGAAGTATCAATCCATACCCCTTACAGGATATCTTTTGAAATCATGCATTCCCATAAAACATGAGCCACTGATTCCTCCATTAGTCGGCATAGTGGGTAGATATTCGTTACTGACAGATTTCTTGCTTGTAAATTATTGAATGTAGGCATGTAATTGTTTATTATTTTCCAGAATGTAATTTTAACCTTGCTTGCTAGATGTAAGCTCCAGAGTCTGTAGGTCCATTGGGGGAGGGATTATATCCCTTTGCAGTATTGTTGTATCTTTTTTATTTTTCCATTTGTACCCACTTTTAGCTGAGTACACACCTATGTTATCACCTCTCGATACTCTGGTATCCTTGATATCGAATCCAACAACTGGAATGGCCATGATTCTACATACTTGGTCTTCGTCAAAAAGTTTTCCTAGGACCTCCATTTTCCATGTAGACTGTTCATTGTTAATTAAATCAACAACTTTTGCTTTCGGTTTGCACATACTTCGCCAATCGCACCAGTGTATCCCTTTCCCCATTTTGAAGTTTCTCCACCAAAACTTAATAATAATATTTTCAAGATCACGACATAAAGTACTGGGAAATAAAAAGCACGGCATCGTGTAAACTGGAATTGCTTGTAAAATTGACTTAATAAAAACTTATTTACCTCCAAGTGAGAAATACCTATACTCTAGTTTTCAATTCACTTTAAAAACGTGCCTTTAAAATTTGCAAACGCCTCCTTTTTTCATCTACCAATCATAGTTGGAAGACTGAGATATTTTTTCGAGTTGTACGGATTTTTACTCTAAGGGATTCTCCAATTTGTTCTTTGACTTCGCGTTGCACGTTATTACTAAAATAAATCAAAGATTTATCAAAATTGATAAGTTGGCCTGACACCCTTTCGTACTTATTAATTATTGCTTTTATTGCATTTTCTCCCTCCAAATTAGCCTTACCGAATAAAATGATATTGTTTGCAAAAAAATGGTGGGTTAGGGTTAGATCACTTCTTCCTAGTTGAATCCTTTTGATACGTCCTTCATTTTTTTTCCAATTTTAATAAAGAAGAGAATCCTTATGAACAAAATAAGAAAAAATATGGGTTAAAAGGATCCCCTTATCTTAAACCTCTTGATTGCCTGAAATTTTCACCTCGGATCCCATTAAATAAAATTGAGTATTCCATCGTCAATACACAATCCATTACTGGAACCTAAAACGACCATCCAATAACCAATTAAACAATTTAAACGAAACAATTTACATCAAAACACTATCAACCAGTTATGTCGAAAACTTTGATAGAAAACTCCATAACAAACCAACGCTTATCGACGAATCACAACAATCCCTCACACTAGGTAGCTGGATGAATGTTAAATGTCTCTCGGCCTTCTTCTACACGTATCGAAGTAACCACAACAACAAAAGAAATTAAACTCAATTTCAAGCAAAAAGGGAAACCCAATTTCACCACAAATCAAACGAACGAACTAACGTTTGAACCTTACCTCTGACAATTACAATCAACCTTATGACAGTACGATCCGACAATGAGCAACGCATAAGAGCAAAGGTGATTACACGAATACAGGTGAAAAGAAAATGCAAAGAAAAAGAAAACAATAAAAAGAAATGGGGAATAAGGAAAGGAATGTAAAAGGAAAAGAAAAAAGAAAGAGGACAGAAAGAAGAAAAAAAACTAACAAGTGAATTTAACCAAAACTAGCTAACTACCACACTGCACAAATTATATCCCATCGCTTATGCAATGATTCGAACACAAGAACAAAGGCAATACAAAAACTTAACCATTGAACCAACAAGCTCATTCTTGATACAAATTTACACGGAATTTAACTTAAGTCAAGTAGTCCAGAATAAGGGTTGAATCAAAAGAATAACAAAAAATTTTAAAAACAGAACCTGAACCCCTAATCTCAAAGACACATAAACAAAACGCTTAGCCACTAAAGCAAATTCGCAACTATTGACAGAATTTAACAAACAATAGTCTACAATTTTGGGGCATTACATCTACAATAATATGACAATGTCTTGAGACACATAAACGAAATTTTTAGTTGGGCCTAAAGGGGCTCAAAGCGAGTTTGAAATGAAATTAAACGTTATTGTTAGCCTAAGTTTTAAAAAGTGTAATGTGACTTTGATAAGGTCCGAATTGTAAGTATTTGATATTGTAAAAAATGTTCAGTGCTAATGTATTATTCATCACTTTAGTTTTTTGGATAACAGGTGTTACAATTATAAAGTTATTTTTTATTTAAAATTTATTTAATAAATAAAGTTTAAGGGGTTAATGGATTTTTCATCAAACCTTAGGGGATAAGTGTGTGGTTTTCTTCTACTTTTTTTATATGACCATGGTATCCTTAATGTCCATTTTACGATTCATGAGGATTATTCCTTTCAATGTTTATGGGTATCCTTCCCAACAATGTCGTCTTCAGGACTTGAACTTGAGTTCTTCTTTAGAAATACAATGTGCCTCACAATGGTAATTGAGTTTTTTTTTTGTATGGCCAAGGTATTATTCATGTCCATTTCACAATCCATGAACAATAATCTTTTCTGGTTCCTTGTTGCCAAATAAATAATATCATCTTTAAGGTTTGAACTTGAGTTTTCTTCCAATATACTAATTCCCCACAGCAGGTAACACTTATGAATAAAATTTTTTATGTAGCAAGTGTAAATACTTTTAGCAAAATTTTAACATCTTCCTTCTTAACTATTTTTCTAAATTAGCATTTCTTAAAAGATAGTGTTATTATAAGTTAAAATATTTGAAAGATTGTTGTAGGGATTAAATCAAATCAATCCCTCTATTACTCAATGAATCAACTTAATCTATGAAATAAATTTACATTGTAATAAATTCATTTTAATAATCCAAGACTAATTTAATCTAGTTTGATTTATTTGAAGTTTTTATAATAGCCGTTATTATATGTCAAATTGAAGGTATAGAGTATGGGATAATGTAAAAGTAAAGGAAACAGTAACAAGAATTGTGGCAGAGTATGGAGAGGGATTAGGAGGCAATCAATGTGATTGAGAATGGCTTGTTGTGTTAATAGTAGTGGGTGTGGTGATGGTGATGCACGCCCGCAGCTTTACTCTCCCAATATCTCTCTCCAACCCTCTTCGCACGCCTGCCTGCTCCCACTAATACCTAGACCCAACCATTCACGTACTCATCATATTTCATATATAATTAATATATTATATATTCTTAAATATTATTAATAATTCATATTAACAAGATTATAAGATATTTATTATATTTATATTTTATATTCATCTTTTAGTATATTTGAATTATTTTTATATCATGTTCATGTACATCATATGTTATAATATTTTAAAAATCTCTTTCTCGCCATGAAAATACTGGAATCTCTCTTTCATCTTTTGTCAGACAGAAATTCTATTCTTAAAGCACCAGCCAGCTAGTCCATGCTCCATTTTTCTCATCGATTACCTAAAAAGAAACGTATCATTTTTTAGATTCCCGATCTTTTTTTTTTCTTTAATCCTTTCTTTTATTCCACTATATCCCTCTTGTTCTACGCACCTATCTCTTCAAACATCCCCCAAGACCCTAGCTCCCAACAAAGTTTATTGACATGGACTTAAGTGGAGCAAACTTTTTGACCACTTATAATGTGACATAAGCTTCTTTTTCTTTTTCAACTTTATTTATTGAAAATTAAAATTCTGTTATTTGTTGTTAAATAAATTAATTGAAAATTGACAAATCAAAATAAAACCAATAAAATATGTGTTTTAGCCGTCCAATTATCTCTTAATCAAATTAAAACATATTATTTTAGAGACTGCTCTAGTTCACATTTGTAATAAATTAAAACATACTATTTAACCCCATACCGTTATTTACATTTTTAAGAAGTTAATTGTTTATTTTAAACCATAAATTTGTGTTTACAGTTGGTCTCTTGTTATTTGGTATTAGATGGGTTAAACTTGTGAGTCTCATATCACACGAAGAATGCTTCAACTTTTTCATGGATGAAGAAGATTTCTCTGCATCTTCTTCTAAACAGTACTATCCTTACTATCCGCACCCTCAGCCCCACCCTTCTGCCACCGGCACCACCACCACTACGCCCACCAGCATACACCATGCCTTTGAAACTTCTGAATTCTCCACTTTCTCCCCTGCTCGTGACCTCACCTTTGATTTCTCCGGTAAGTGGGCTACCGATATCCTCCTGGAAGCAGCAACTGCTATTGCAGATCGGAACAGCGGACGTTTCCAGCAACTCATGTGGATGCTGAACGAGCTTAGTTCACCTTACGGTGACACCGACCAGAAGCTTGGTTCTTACTTTCTCCAAGCATCGTTTAACCGCATGACCGACTCTGGTGAGCGTTGCTATCGAACCTTAGCCTCGGTATCTGAGAAAACCTGTAGTTTCGAGACAACAAGGAAGATGGTATTGAAGTTTCAAGAGGTAAGTCCCTGGACTACCTTTGGTCACGTTGCTTGTAATGGTGCAATCATGGAAGCTTTCGAAGGTGAAAGCAAATTACATATAATTGATATAAGCAGCACTTATTGCACTCAATGGCCAACCTTGCTTGAATCCCTAGCGACCCGCACCGATGAAACCCCACATTTGAAGCTGACCACAATCGTTGCTACCAAAAACGGTGGCGTTCCAGGGAGTAGTACTTCAGGAACAGCAGCAGGAAGCTTAGCTTCAGTCCAAGATATAATGAAAGAAATAGGAAACCGAATGGAAAAGTTCGCTAGGCTTATGGGAGTTCCCTTCAAATTCAACGTAATACACCATGGCGGTGATTTATGTGAGTTAGATTTATCAAAACTTGATATAAAAGAAGATGAGGCCTTAGCCATCAACTGCGTTGGCACGTTGCATTCCATCAGAGCCGTTGATAATCGTAGAGATATGATGATATCGAATTTCAAGAAACTGCAGCCAAGAATAATCACGGTTGTGGAAGAAGAAGCTGATCTTGATGCAGGGGTTGATGGGATGGAGTTCGTAAAGGGTTTCCAAGAATGTTTAAGATGGTTTAGGGTTTATTTTGAAGCCCTGGATGAGAGCTTCGCTAGAACAAGCAATGAAAGATTGATGCTGGAACGTGCAGCTGGTCGAGCCATAGTTGAGTTGGTGGCTTGTGCACCATCCGAGTCCGTAGAGAGACGAGAGCCGGCCAATCGATGGTCAAGACGGTTCCATGGAAGTGGGTTTAACCCCCTGGTTTTGAGTGATGAAGTGTGCGATGATGTACGCGCCTTGTTGAGAAGGTACAAGGAAGGTTGGTCCATGACACAGTGTTCCGACGCCGGAATATTCTTGTCTTGGAAAGATCAGCCGGAGGTTTGGGCTAGTGCATGGCGGCCTTGATGACTGTGGTAGGCTTTTCTTTTTTTTTTTCTTTTTGCCTGGGAGGATATAAAATTGCCAACTGAATTAGACAAAATCGATTTGTATAATTTTATTTTTATAAATTGAACTGAATATACATTTTGGAACGGTTCTTAGTTCAGTTAGCAATTAAAAGTTTTATTTAAATCATTATTTGTTTTTAAGAAAATTCAAATTATTATATTTGAAGCTCTTAATTTAAATAAAATCATCCAATAAAATATTAAATTATTAAGTTATAATTTCTAGAGTCTAACAAACATTAAACATTCTCTCTCAAAAAAAAAAACCATTAAACATAATGTTACATTAGATATGATCATCAATATTGTACATTTTAGATTTTACAAAAAAAAAATGGAAGTCAAAATATTTTATTGTATTTAAAATATAGTATTATTAAATGAAAGGTTATTGTTTCTAGTATTTCAATATATTTTCGATTAATTTGCATATTATTTTAACAAACTTGATTAATCGATTTTTTTTTAAATTAGTTAATAGAAAATTAAAATTCTTTCACATCTTCTTTCAATTTAATCAAACTAATTTTAATCACCGATGGATTCAAATAAATTTATTCAAAAAAACAAATTCAAGGGACATGAAACTTTTCCCAATTACTTTCTTTTCAAACATGGATAAGAATAAGGTGAGGTTAAAATATTACGAAGAAAAATACAAATTGTCATAATGTATCATGTTACATTTAAAACATAATTATTAGATACAAAATTATACAATCATGAATCAAAATAAATAAAAAAAATGTGCTTATTAAATATAAATTTGTTGAGCAATGATTTGATGTCCTTTTAGAGCCACTTCAAATTAGCCCATTGCAATTTTTAGTCAAGAATCTGGGGTAGAAACAATTTTCTTAATTTAAACATAAGGTTGGCATTGACCTAAATAAATAATTAGCAAGGCTAAGTAATATTTTAAATCATCGTTAATATATATGTCCAAAAATGAAATGGGGTTGGTATTTGGTGTAAAAGAGTGATATCAGCTTAGGGAAATTAATGATTTTAATAACAAAAAGCAGGTTTGATTAAAAAAAATTTATATATAAGAAAAGGAAAGAATTGTAATTTAATTTCGAGGGTAGAAGTCAATTCAACGTAAATCCTTTAATTATATTATTAATAAATTAGATATATCATATAAATTTATTAACTTTAAAATTTGAAACTGGTAAAATAAATTATCCTATACACATGCCGTTGAAAATAATTAGCCTAAATATTATTATTTTAATTATAAGTTCAAGTTAATTTTTTTATCCTCAGTTTATTTATTTATTTCAGAAAGGGAAAGCTTTGGTTTTGCCTATAACATAATACATATGTTTTGCTCCCTATTTGGCCCACAAACACAGAAAAAGGAAAACGAAAACGGAGAAAGGAGAAAAAAAAATAAAGTAATAAATTTGGTATAATGGGAACTACCATTTAGGGGGTTCCATCTGAATCTACTTCATTCTTCCCAATTCTTTTTTCTTCTTTTACAAGCAAAATCCGTAGATAAGTTGTAAAAACAATAAAAAAAAAACGAAGCAAAAGAGATTTCTAGGGCCAGACTAGAGGTGCTCATGGGCCGGGCCGGGTCGGGCCCATAAAAATTTTGGCCCGGCCCAAAATATGGGAGTAAGATTTTGCCCAGGCCCGGCCCGGGAAAAAAATCATAAGCCCGGGCCCAGCTCGGCCCGGCCCATTTTTATTTTAAAAATTTTTAAAAAGTATTTTAAAAATATTTTAAAATTAAAAAAATTAAAAAAAAGTATTTTAAAAATATTTTAAAATTAAAAAAAATTAAAAAAGTATGTAAAAAATATTTTAAAATTTTAAAAAATAAATATATTTATTATATTGGGCCGGGCCGGCCCGGGCCGAAAAAGTGGTACCCGAGGCCCGGCCCGTTTTCTAAACATGCCTCGTTTTTTGTCCAAGCCCATGTTTCGGGCGGGCCGTCGGGCCGGGCCGGGCCACCCGGCCCATGAGCACCTCTAGGCCAGACAAAGGATATATTGGCTTTAGCTGCACACGTTGCCCATTTCTAAGCTTCCATCCCACCATTGATTTTCCTCAAATAAGATTAGTTCATCTTTTCCCCTTGTTATCATGTTCCTTGAATCCGCCTCAATATTTCTGCAGACAATAAGTTGAGAACCTTCTCTATTTTGTATGATTGATGTTGTTCCAAATGATGACCTCTCCGGTCCCTTTGGAATGCTAAGACACTAACTTCATTCTACTTTCTAAATTGTAGGGCATATAAAATCTCTCATTTGCCCATTTCTTACGTCGTAATGATTTCTCTTTTGGGATCTTCTCTATCAAACGCTTCCATGATGTACACATGCAAATCGCCTATTTTATGAATCTCCCTTGTTGGATTGCGGGAAACTGCAACAAATAGTAATGCAAACCAGAAAGTAATTGCAGCAAAATGAAGAACAAATGGGTTGTATTTTCTAAGCCTTTAATTCATGGAAATACAAGAATAAATTGCGTTAGATATGTTCAAAGAAAGAGATGAGGAAAGAAATAGAATCAAGATTAGGAAAAATAACAAACAAGTGCATAACGGAATTCATTACCAATTCTAACTTATTTCTCCCCTTTAAGTAGCAGATCCTAACTCTCGTGCAAATACCCCTTTGCTGACTTAATTATATCTGACATGGCATTCATCAAAAAATAATCAAATCTTCTAGAATTTATCCTTGCCTATAAACTTCTTGGTCCTTGTTGATCATTGGGCCTAGCCACACCCATGGGTCCTTCTTGCTCATTGACTTCATTCACGAAAAGACGTGAGGATATGTTCCTTGTCTTCCTAAGTTGCTTCACTAATTGGAAAACCTTCGTTGTTCAACTGAGTAATTAGAACGATGTTGACCGCCTCCAAACGTGCGAAATCGTGCAAAAAAATATAAAATCAATGTAGCATTTGCAAGTGAACAGGTCAAATTATAATATAAGTTAGTGTTACAACAAAACACAGGAAAGTATTTCGAGGATTGTACCCAAGGGAGATTGAATTAAATCTAAATATATTATCTACACTAGCATATCTAAATAGTAATTACCAAAACTAACTACTAAAAACAAAGTTAACAAATAGAAATCTCTCAATTGACAGACAGAAGAGTAACTCGCTTCAATGGTTGTAATTAACTTTGGAACTTGGACTTTCATTAGAGAATTAGTTAGTACTTAAACGGTATTACCTCTCGGCCTTTACTACTTAACTAATTGACCAATACACACTTATCTCTTGACCTCATTTTCCTAATCGGGATAATCCATGATTTACTCGGTAAACTTATCTCTCGACCTCATTTATCCTAGATTACTTCCTAGAGTCGTCAATCCTAGTGCATGAATTTATACCAACTAATTCTATTGGAAATCCCTAATTCTTTCGTTTTCACTCCTACATTCTCTCATTAATCTCCTTAAGGATCAAGCCACTCATGAACACAACTTTCATATTTTCTAAAATCAATTTAATCATGCACAAGCACACAAATAAATTAAAATGATAAAAGGATAGAAATTGCTTTGTTTGATAAACTTGATGCGCTCGAAATCGCGAAATCCTTTGACAGTGATTGAGATATCGTCAATTGCAAACAAGAAATGAAATGGAAATATTGAAATACTTAATAATGAAGATTTGGAAGAATAAGAAAATAAGTTGTCTTTTAAAATAAACTAAAACAAAATAAAAACCTAAAATTACTAAGGACATTTTTTTAGTTGGCATGGCTGCCGTGTAGGATGAAAGCCCGTTCTACAGGGCACGCTTTTAATGAATATTTCTACCACCTTAGCTGAAAACGCGTCCTGTGGGATGCATTTCCCCCTCTCTTTTTTAACCCCCACCCTAACACATGAAAACTTTCTAAAACCCAAGAATCTTTATCCTAATTTTTCAGACATATTAGAAATCTCATGATAATTTCAGATACGTATGCTACATATTATATATATTTTTAATCTAAACACTTCTAACAAGACATTTAAAAAAAAAACTACTAAAACTTGTCATGTCCAATCTTTTTGAACCATTTGAAGTTATGTTTGATATTCGGGGTAGTATTTGGTATAAAACGAGCGTTCGTTCTTTTGAGACCTTCCATAACTAAATTTTAAGTAGACTGTCGGTATAAAGAGATTTGCGTAAGGATAAGATTGTTTACGTTAAAGAGTTGAATTTTGAAAATCGACCCAACACACTAAATTAGATCAAGTAAGTTTCATGGGTGTTCTTATTGCATAATTAGTACTCTTCTTTTCTACATAATGATTTCATTTTAAACATGTCTTGAAGATGAGTCGACGAGTTAAAGCTGTTATTTATTACGATTGTGAAATTTGTAATATCAAAATTACGGTCGTTTTTGCATCAGGCCAAACAATGGAATTGGCTTTCGACCAGACCATACAATTGCTGGAGCTTCGATCCAAAATTAGGTGAAAAGTGGGGAGTTCAAGCCGGAGAAAATTTTGAGCTTCAAATATAGATATCTAGCGTCAGTGGACCTTGTTTGATGTGAAATATGTGAGCTTAGAGGCAACATGGTGATCGAGGTAATTCTCAAGACACATTGCTCTAGTGGATCATCTATACTAGAGTTATATGTTGAGTTTGTCGATGTCTATAAAGGTGGTCCAAGTTTGACAATAGTTCTAGTTAATGCCAGAACGATACATGAAGTTGAAAGTCCAACCATAAAGTTGTGCAGTGGGTTATATCATTGTTACAAAGCTCCCATTATAAAATCCCAGAATTAACAATGGGAGGATATTCACCGGTTTCAGCCCTCGATTTCAACTTTGGCACAAAGTCCATCCAATAGTTGAGGTTTGTCAATAACTGCAACTTCGACACCTCGATACGACATTCTTTTAGTGCTTTTGATTTCAACTTGCAAAGGTTGATGTCCTATGTTGGAAATACTTATATGGTTATGCATCAAGTTACATCGGGGGGCAATTCATAAGTGATTTTGGTTGTAATGAAAGGTACACAAGAAGGGATGATGTACTCCCTACAACCTGCATTAGAGAAGGGTCATCCAACCTTGGACATGCAACTAGGGTTGATAGCGAAGAGGAATCTAAATTGGATAACAATCCGATCCGAGAGTCCGGGCTGGATGGTTCAAAAATTACGTTGATTTATGAACCAAAGTCAATTCCTATTGAACCAGAAGATGGTGGTTCCAATGGTGAAGGTTTGGGCAATGTTGTAGGAATCTATCCAAATTTTAAGGCATATGCACCTCCAACCCATATGCATAGTGTTAACCTAAATGTTGAAGATGTGTCACATCCTGAAAACTGGATTAGAAGAAATTAATATTGTGAAATTATTTCAAGTGAGTTAATCTTGTTCAGTGGATAGGTGTTGTGCTTGTGTATGAAAAGTTTTGGGTTCGAATCTTTCCTTTGATTTTTTTATTTTTATTACAACCCTTATCTTTGAACGTTTGACTTATATATTATTTTCACTAAATGATGAAAAGAATGAGCCTTCTAGTTCTGTGGTAAGGCATTAGTTTATCCTTTGGTCTTGTGTTTGAATTCCTGTGTATGTAAAATGGAAAATTTATTTTTATTTTAAACTCTGAGAAAAATCTGATGTGGATATTTGCCAAAAGTTAGTGGTAGTTTTATTAAAAAAAAGTGAGGGATTAACTCCTAAAACCCCTCCACAAAAATTTGTTGTCCCTTTTTCTCCCTTACTCTCCATTTTTCTCTTCTTTCCCCTTATTCTTCAATTATTTTTCTTCTTTTCTTTTCTTTTATTTTTTTTTCTGATTTACTTCCCTGACGTTTTTTCACTTCTACTTTCTCTTTTGTTTCATTCTTTTTTTCCTCTAAAGACAATCGTAGAAAATTCTTATTTTGTGGAATTTTTATTTATTATGATTCCTCTGCTACTGCTCTATTATCACAATGTTTCTATTCTGTCGTATTTTTGAATGGGGAAATTCTTATTTTCGTCTTAGTATAGGTAATATATACGATTTTTATTTTCTTTCTTTTCATGGTAAGAATAATGTGTTCTTTTCTATATGAAGGGTAGGGGCTTTAATCGTTTTTATGAATATATCAGAAGAATTTTTGGCATTTTTGAGTCTATTAATGATAATCATTTGTGCTTTGGTTAGGGGAAGGATGTAAGTTTAACGACAGTACCCCATCGAACTAAGTTTCAACGTTAAGTTGATGTTTTGCCAGGTAAGTTTGGTATATTAGTTTAGGACTGGTTTTGCTAAGTTGTGTTTATCAAATTCAAGTTTTGGTGTTGGTATTGGGTTAATTTATGATTGTTAATTGATGTGATATAATGTCATATGTAGGATTCGAGAGTGCTCGTTTGTGTGGTTAATCAAAATAACAATCAAGTGCATGTCTTTAACCCAAAACACAGTTTCAAAACCTAGAAATAAAAAAAAAACAATAGCAAAATTTGAACTACAGGCTACGACACACGACTGTGTGGTAGACCATGTGGAGCAGACGGCCGTGTGTAATTTAGTAGCCTATGTTGTAGGCCGTGTGGAGCACACAGTCGTGTGAAATTACATGGACCGTTTGGACCACATAAGCTAGGTTTTTGGGTAGTGTGGACCTTTTAGGTTAATTTTGAGGCTCAATTAGGGGTCGATTAAAGGACTTGGAAATTGGGTTTGTGGGTATTATGTAGGCTCAAAAAAGCATAAGTTTTAGTAAACAAACATGGGTAAGTGTATGAGGTATGTTAAATAAGTTTCGATAAGTATAATAATGCATTATGATTTGCTATAAGTAGGTATGTAAGTTAAGCATGACTATTTTGTAAACCATGTGTGTTATACGTATTTTGTTATCTGTTCTGATAAGCTATTTGATTCAACCATGTAATATGAACATATGATATTATGATTCTGTATGTGCATTGGGGTGGGTTATGATGTTGGAGGAAGTGTCTTCAAGTAGTATTATTGTATTTTCATCTTTGGCAGCTCAACTGTACCTTTTTGAGTGGTATACCACCATGACCTGGTGTGATTGGATGGATGGAATCTTATAGTCCTAATTGGTGTGGTTGGTTGGGCGAAGTTGGTTTGAAGCGGATGGGGGTAGGATTTGTGTATGTATTTGTTCTAATCTGATATGATATATGTGTTTCTGAAAACTTGACAATCTGGTCTAATATATGTTTATGAAAATATGATATTCCAATCCGAATTATGTTCCGAAAATATGACATAAGGATCTGATATATTTTTTTGGTAATACAACATTTCGAGATATTTTCTACATTATAAGAAAAATTTTGTGATGACGTTTACATATGTGCTTGTTAAATAAAATTATATTTGTGGGTCGAGTCACACATTGGGCTTTTAGATATTCATTTGTTTAATAGGTTCCAGGTTAAATTCCAACTTAGGATTGGACGGCGTGCGGGAACTTAGATTGTTTTCTCAAATAATTAAAATTTGGTGATTTTCGTAACTATATATTTTTGGACTTTTGGGTCTGTAATCCATTTTTGGGCTTGGTTTTGGTTTTGGTTTTGGTTTTGTTTTCGGTTTTGTTTTTCATTGCTTTGTTCGTCGATATTTGATATCTTCAAACATAAAACTGCAAATATCATACGGGTTAACCAGCTAAAATTTAGATTTTAAAACTAAAACTCTAAAAAAATTTCTGGTAAAAGTATAAGTATCAAATTAAGCATTTTCAAAAATGAAATGAATTTTGTACTTGATTTCATAAAGAACTTGTAAGTGCTTTACCGGGAACAATATTTTTGGATCATACAGTTTCTAAGCTAGATTTAAAATTAGTTTTTCAAACGAGATTAAGTAACTTCTTATGATTCGGCCATAACGATAGGGCTAGGTTTGGGGTTTTACATTTAGTGGTATCAAAGCTAGGTTGTAAAACTCGGGCTGTAATTTTTGGGTTCCAATATTTTTTAAATGAAATTGTTTTAATTTAGAATTTGGAATTCTGATAACATATTTTATGTCTGGTTATAAAATGTGAATTTGAGCCTTCCAAATCAGTCCAAGTATGCATGTATACTTCAATTAACTGTACTTTAGTAACTTTTACTTTAGTACTTTAGTAAAGCCATTAGATTTAGAAACTATAAAATAAGACATCTCTATCTTAAGATAAGTATATCGAATAAAATTTAAACTTAGGGTTTAAACATAAACCTAAGCCCAACCTTGTGACTTCTGAACTATAGAAAAGTAAGATAATGTTTTTGTTGTATATGTGATCTTGGTGTGCAAGGACGTGGCGGACGTTGTCGAATGACTCACGCTGTGTCCTCTTTTCCGAGTAGCTTGCCCAATTTCGAAATTAGCGATGCTGTGGAGATTCCTATTTCTAAGGGTGGTAATCGGAAAGTTGGAGACGATGTTATGTACTAGGATATGTTTAGAGATCTACAAAGGGCCGTTAAGGTCCAATCTATATCTGTGAGTTAAGGGTATGTGACTGAGCGACTTCGGTCGAATGATACTAAGTTAGCAAAAGGGATTAATCGATTAGAGAAAGAGGAAAAGGAAATGAATAAGTATGAAATAAAAAGAGCTTTGGTCGTGTTGACTTGAATATGAAATTTAGGAAACGAGCCAAAATAGTTAGGCCTCAACGGCTTGAGGCAATTGTAAGTGTATTTTAATTCGTGCTTATTGTGGTAGGAATCATCCGGGTGTGTTGGAGGAATGAGGGAGTGTGTTTTAGATCTGGATCTAATGAGCATCGTGTCAGGGATTTTTCACGAGATTCCTTTAGTCAGATGCAAGTGTCAGCTCAGAGAGGGAATCAAGGATTGGTTTGAACAACTAGGCATCAAGAGGATAGAGATGCATCTGGTATCAATAAAGTTTCATCTGGAATTATACCCTGTATTGATTAAGTGTTTGATTGTTATTAGAGTTTCTGAGGCTTTAGGATCGTATTATTAGTAGAAAATTGTCTGGGTTTGCATTGAAATCAGAGTTGCACAGCGATAGTATAGTGATCAATTGGGAATAAGAAATTTTAAATTTTGTGGTGAAGTGTGTGGTGTGACAGCGGGAATTTCGAGGACGAAATATTTTAAGGAGGTGTGAGTTGTCACATCCCGAAAATAAGGTTAGAAGAAATTAGGATTGTGAAATTATGTCAAGTGAGTTAATCTGGTTCAGTGGATAGGTGTTGTGCTTGTGTTTGTGAGGTTTTGTTTCAAATATTTCCTTTGAATTTTTGTTATTTTTATTCCAACCCCTATCTTTGAACGTCTAGCTTATATATTATTTTCATTCAACTGATGACAAGAATGAGCCTGCTGGTTCAATGGTAAGGCATTTGCTTATCCTTTGGTCTTGTGTTTGAATCCCTGCGTATAGAAGTGAACAAATTATTTTTGTTTTAAACTCTAGGAAAAATCTGATGTGGATGTTTTCTAGGAGTTAATGGGTAGTTTTATTACAAAAAAGTGAGAGATTAACTTTTCAAATCCTTCCACAAAAATTTATCATACCTTTTTCTCCCTACTATCTCATTTTCTCCTTTTTCCCCTTATTCTTCAATTATTTTTCTTTCTTTCTTTTCTTTTTTTTAGTTACATCCTTGACCTTTTTCCACTTCTCCTTTCTCTTTTGTTTTATTCTTTGTTTCCTCTAAAGACAATAGTAGAAAATTCTAATTTTGTGGAATTTTTCTTTATTATAGTTCTTCTATTACTGCTCTATTATCGCAATGTTTCCGTTGTGTCATATTTTTGAATGGGGAAAATTCTTATTTCCATATCAGTATAGGTAATGTATACGATTTTTATTTTCTTTCTTTTTGTGGTAAGAATAAGTGTTTCTTTTCCATATGAAGGGTAGGGGGTTTAATTGTTGTTGTGAATATGTTGGAAGAATTTTGGCCTTTTTGAGTCTATCAATGATAATCGTTTGCGCTTTGGTTAGGTGAAGGACGTGAATTTGACGACAGTACTCTGGCGAACTAAGTTTCGCTGTTAAGTTGTTGTTTTGTTGGGTAAGTTTGGTATATTAGTTTAGGGATTAGTTTTGCTAAGTTGTGTGTATCAAATTCAAGTTTTGGTGTTGGTATTGGGTTAATTCATGATTGTTAATTAATGCAATATAGTGTCATATGGAGGATTCGAGAGTGCTCATTTGTGTGGTTAATCACAATAACAATTCGGTGCGTGTCTCTAACTCGAAAACATAATTCCAAAACCAAGAAATTGGAAAAAATAAAAAGAAATTTTGGACTACAAGTAATGACACAAGGCTGTGTGGTAGGCCGTGTGCTATGTATAATTTAGTAGCCTATGTGGTAGATTGTGTGCCCCACACGACCGGTGTGGTTGGCGGTGTGAAGCACATGCCCGTGTGAGATTACATGGATCGTGTGGACCACACGAGCTAGGTTTTTGGGCCGTATGGGCATTTTGGGCCAATTTTGAGGCCCAATTAGGGGCTGATTAATGGACTCAAAAATTAGGTCCTTGGGCATAATTTAGGCCCAGAAAAGCATAATTTTTAGTAAACAAACATGGGTAAGTGTAGGAGGTATGTTAAATAAGTTGCAATAAGTATAATAATGCATTATGATTTACTATAAGTAGGTACATGAGTTAAGCATGACTATTTTGTAAACCATGTATGTTATACGTATTCTATTATCTGTTCTGATAAACTATTTGATTCGACTATGTAATATGAACATATGATATTATGATTCTAAATGTGCATTGGGGTGGGTTATGATGTTGGAGGAAGTGTTTTAACACAGTATTATTGCATTTTTGGTGGTTAAACTGTAGTATATGTTTGGCAACCCAGTTGCACCTTTATGAGTGGCATACCACCACAACCCAGTGTGATTGGATGGATTGACTCTTGTAGTCCTAACTAGTGTGATTGGTTGGACGGAGTTGGTGTGTAGCGGATTGGGTAGGAATTGTGTCTGCATTTGTTCTGGTCTGATATGATATGTGTTTATGAAAAGTTGACATATTGGTATGATATATGTTTATAAAAATATGATATTCTGATCTGAATTATGTTCCAAAAATATAACATAATGATCTGATATATGTTTTTGGTAATACAACATTTTAATATGATATTTGTACATTATAAGTAAACTTTTGTGATGACATTTACATATGGCTTCTAGCTTATTCATTTGTTTAACATGTTTCAGGTTAACTTCAACCTTAGGACTGGACGGCGTGCGAGAGCTCAAAATGTTTTCTTAGATAATTAAAATATGGTGGTTTTCGTAATTATCTATTTTTGCACTTTTGGGTCTGTAATCTGCTTTTGGGCTTGGTTTTGGTTTTTTTTTGTTTTCTTTTGCTTTGTTCATCGGTATTTGATTTCTTCAAACATAAAATTGCAAATATCACACAAGTTAACCAACAAAAATTCAGATTTTAAAACTGAAACTCTGAAAATTTTTTTGCTATAAGTCTAAGTATAAAATTCAACATTTTGTAAAAAATAAATGAATTATGTGCTTGATTTTAGAAAGAACTTGTAAGTTTTTTGTCGGAAACAATATTTTTGGATCACACAATTTCAAAGCTAAATTTTAAATTAATTTTTCAAATGAGATTAAGTAACTTATTGAGATTTGGCCATAACGTCTAGGTCGGGTTTTATGGTGTTACAAGGTGAGTTAGAATTTCCAAAACTCCCTTAAAGAAGATCAAGCTATGCAAGTTCCTCGTTATACGTTAGCGATTTACAAGTTTACATGTAGTTTTTCTCAAAATATGCTTTTGTTGCTACGGCGAAGTAGTACGACATAAAGCACAAGGTAAACTTTTACGTCACAAAATCTTGATTGGAGAAATTTGAGGCATATTCTGCGATGTCGGATGACAAATGTTTATGGAAAATCATGAAATTTGTGAGAAAGAAGACGAGGTTCTAGACCATCAAGAAATATAGTGCTCCATATACTTTTGTTGTCAAAGGTACGTGACATGGTCATCCGAGATTTTATTCTAGCCTCATATATGGTATGTGGCACAATTGAATTTCTTTAAGGACCTGAATTTAAAGGAGCTTTGAGAGTTAATTGAGCAAATTAGAGATTTGGTGGACTTTACTAGAAATTTTGGGAAATTTTGTGACTGTCGGTAAATAGTTAAGTTTCAATTCTGGTTTGGTTAGGATGGAACTAACTAGTTCCAAAGTGGGAGACATAATAATTATCGATGATTGGATAAAAGAGAGTGGGAGACTATGTATAGGAGTTATATAAATATAGGTGAAAGTGGACATTTTTGCAAAGAAAAAATTCTCCTTAATTTTATTTACAAAATTTCTTCTTACTTGCACTGTCTTCTTCGATTGTTTTGAAAAGAGGAGAACTTAGGAGAGCTCTGCATGGAGTAGAAGTCATGAGAATTGAAGTCTAGAAGTAGAGAAATTCAAAAACTAGTAAGCTTCTTAACTTTTTATGCTTAAGAATTATTGAAAGAAGAAGGGCAAGAACTCTTTATAAGTTTCTATAAACTGGGTTCTAGGTTTTAAGGTTTAAATGAATTCAATTTAATTGAGACAAGTCGTTGTCATGCTTAGCTGCCAAGATGGAGGAGGCTCTGGCGTTTGGACAAGCTAAGTTGACGAGGATAAAAGAAGTAAGGTAAGTTTCTGTATTCTAGTTTTCGGTGATTAATGATGTTGTGTCGTTTGCTTGAACTACATACATGTCTGCTTTGAGTCACGACTAGAACCATGGTTGTGTATGGACATAGAAAATGGGTAAGTTGTGTATGCATAATATTGTGAGTGTGTACCCTTGCAAGTCTATTTGCTGAATGATACTTAGTTATGATTTGCTGAGTAGATGAATGGTGTACTATATGTTATAGTAACTAGTGAAATGAAATGTATGAAAATATGTGTTAATATTGTATGCAGAGTACGGAGGAAATTTACTTGGCAAGGTAGATGAAGTTAGGGATAATTGGAGGAATAGAGAAATGGTTGGATCATTAAGGGGAATACAAAGGATTTTGGTCACATCATGGAATGTTATTGATTGGCTCGCTAGAGCGAAACTGTGACAACGGTCTATCGACCCTATGGAATGACACCGCAATGGTAGCTATCAAATGGCTCGCTAGAGTGACACCGTGACGATGGTCTCTGGACTCTGAGGGACACCAAGATGGCGGTTATCAACAGGATCTTTTGGGCGGCACCATGGAAATGGTTATTAGGTCCTTTAGGGTGAGACCTCAGAAGAGGTTTAGTGATTCCTCAAAATCAGGAGTTCAGTAGGACATTAAGCACGGGTTCATATGTGTAAGACCATAGCTAGGCTATGGCAACATATGGAGTTTGCCAGGACATTAAACATGGGTTCATACTAAGTAAGACCATATCTGGGCTACGGTATCAGATAAAGTCCGCCAGGATGATGAACTAGGAAGCTGACAGGGCAAGGAAAGAGAGATCATTGTATGAATCGCGCGGGGAGTAGTATGATTGGATGAATGTGGCGTGTTTGAGAACACAGGTAAACGAGAAAGTGAAAGAAACCACCAAACTACGAAGATAAGAAAGATTGGTAGAAGTGTCTAACGCCCTAATAATCTTAAGTTGGATTTGTTAAATTCTACCATAGTTAAGGTGTGGGTTGTAGGTTCGAGTCTTGGTGAAGTTTGTTCTATAGTTTTTGTTAATTGTAGTTTCTAGTGTAGTTTTTGAGTTAAACTCTAAGAGGTGGTTGGATGGAGAGAAGAGTTAAGGGGTTAGTGGGTTAGTGGTTGGTGAGGATTAGATTTTGCTTATATTTTTGTTATTTGTTTTATTTGAAAAAAATAAATCTGATAAGAAAAATCCCTCCCTTTTCCCTCACGTTTTTTTGTTTCCCCATAGTCCTACTTTTCTTTTTATTTTTCCATTCTTCACGTAAGTTTTGAGAAGAAATTGGCAAATTGTCTATTTGAGTTCTTGGTCTATAGTGGCTTGCTTTCATTAATTCTTGATATTCAATTCAGTAGGGGGTGTTCGATTGTTTAGGTTTTTATGTGATTTTTTAGTTCGTCTCCTTTTTTATTGGCTATTGATTGGTTCTTCTTAAACTTTCATTTTTGTTAAGATGTGGTGGATTAAGTGTAATCGATTGATTGCCTTTTAGATAGGGTTCGCGAGACGGATGATCCACCAACAAAATAGGAGTACTATGGCACTGTTCACTCAAGGGTAAGTGTTTCCTATCAATTTAGGGAGTTGTTAAGGGTTGAAAATAGGTTGGGTTGGTTGTAACGATTTTGTGAGTCAGTTTTGGTAATCATTAAGGTGACTTATTTGGTGACCTAATGGTTGTTTTTAAGATTCTGGATGACTCGTGGGAGTTTTGGCATCGAAATTGGGTCAGGTGCATAATGAAAAAATCGAAAACTATCGACGAAAGCCAAATTGGGGCCTATCGACGCTACCTGAGTGTGTGGCCCCAATTTTTAGAATTTTCCCTAGGGTTGTACATTTCATCCTGATCGACTGTGGGCTTTTCGTAGGGTTGGTATGTGTGGTATAAGCTATAAAACATGAAATCTGCTACTCTCTTAGATTGAGATTGATGTAATAACGTTTAATATGCTTTGGGGTTTCATGATTGATTTTCGAGGTAGCTGGTAGGATTTTCTGCCATTAGTTGAGTTTGCCTACAATAACAGCTTCCAGTATAGTATTCAAATGGCACCTTATGAGGCTCTGTATGGTCGTAAGTGTCCTACTCCATTCTATTGTAATGAGTTGGTTTTTGAGACCGAAGACAAAGTTAGACTGATTCGGAATCATCTTAAGCTGGCTTTTGATAGACAGAAGTCTTATGCAGATTTGAAAAGGAGGGACATCAAGCATTCTGCGGGGGACTATGTGTTCCTCAAGGTATTGCCATAGAAGAAGGTTCTACAATTTGGACATAAGGGCAAGTTGAACCCTGGGTTCATTGGGCCGTATAGGATTCTGAACCGTGTGAGACCAATTTCTTATCAATTGGAGTTACCTCCAAAGTTAGACCATATCCATGATGTGTTCCACATCTCCATGTTGAGGCAGTATCGGTCTGACCCATCTCATGTTGTTTTTGTCGAGGAGATTGAGGTTAGACCGAATTTGATGTGCAAGGAGGAGCCAGTTCAGATTTTGGATTGAGATGTGAAGGTATTGAGGAGGAAATCCATTCTGTTAGTTAAGGTTTTGTGGCAAAATCATGGCACAGAGGAAGACACGTGGGAACCTGAAGACTTGATACATCAATAGTATCCGCATTTGTTTGAATCAGGTAAATTTCGAGGCTTAAATTTCATTTAGTGGGTAGAGTTGTAATGCCCCAATAATCTTAAGTTGAATTTATGAAGTTTTGTCATAATTGAGTGCTTGGTTCGGTGGTTGGAGGTGCTGGGTGTACGGTGTGGGTCGTAGGTTTGAGTATTCGTGAAGGTCGTTTTGTAGTTTTTGTTAATTATGGTTTCTAGTGCAGTGTTTGAGTCAAAATCTAAGAGCTGGTTGGATGGAGAGAGGAGTTAAGGGGTTAGTGGTTGGTTAGGATTAGATTTTGTTTTCATTTTTTTATTTGTTTTATTTAAAAGTAAAAAATTCTAATAAACCCAAAATTCCTCCCCTTTCCCTCACGTTCTTTTCGTTTCTCCATAGTCCTATTTTTCTTTTTCTTTTTCCATTCTTCACGTGAGTTTTGAGAAGAAATTGGCAAATTGTCCATTTGAGTCCTTGGTCTGTAGTGCCTTACTTTCATTAATTCTTGATATTCAATTAGTTTTGAGAAGAAATTGCTTTCATTTAAGTTTTTGGTCTGCAGTGCCTTGCTTTTATTATATATTGATATTCAATTAGGTAGGGGGTGTTCAATTATTTAGGTTTCTACGTGATTGGTAAGTTCATCTCCCTTTTTGTAGGTTATGGATTGGTTCTTCTTAAGCTTTCATTTTTATTAAGATGTGGTGGATGAAGTGTAACCAATTGATTGACTTTTAGGTGGGTTTCGTGAGACGGATGATCTACTAGCAAATTAGAAGTCGTGTAGCAATGTTCGCTCAACGGTAAGTCTTTCCTATCAATTTGGGGAGTTGTTAGGGGTTGAAAATAGGTTGGGTTGGTTGTAACAATTTTGTGAGTCGGTTTTGGTAATAATTAAGGTGACTAATTTCGTGATCTAATGGTCATTTTTAGGTTCTAGACAACTCGTGGGAGTTTTGGCATCAAAATCGAGTCAGGTGTGTAATGAAAAACTCGAGAAATGGTGATCGTAGAAAGCTAAAATTGGGGCCTATCGATGCCACACGGGCGAGTGCTTGGCCGTGTGGTAGGCCGTGTGCGAGGCCGTGTGTCACACATGACCTAGGCCATTTTGGGTCGTGTGGGCCACACGGGTTAGGCCATTTTGGGCATGTGGGCCCAAAAGAGCTAGCCACACATGTGCGTGGGCCCAAATTTTAGAAAGTTTCCCTATGGTTATACATGTTGTCCCGATTGACGTGGGCTTGCCGTAAGGTCGATATGTGTGGTATAAGCCGTAAAGCATGATATCTGCTACTCTCTTAGATTGAAATTGACGTAATATTATTTAATATGATATGTATGATCTACTCTGTTATGTATGAGCATGTTTAGTATTTGTTATAAGAGCATATGTATGATATTTGTTCTAGTATCTATCATTATGTTATATCTGATATTATGTCTGTAACTGACAATGGGGCAAGTTATGTATGATGAGGAGGAAGTATTCTGTGTGAGGCAATATCTAGCCAAAATACTAGCAGCAATGCTGCAATTATTTTGAAAAGTGTAGTATGAACACTATGCAGTGTGTATGGCTGGGTGGGTGTTTTATACCCAACGTGGTGTGTTGGGATGGTCGAAGTTGGTGTGTAGTGGATGGGGGTAGGATTATGCATATCTGTATCTGTATGATTCTGTTATAATTCTTATTCTACAAAAGATTTACTTCTGTATCAGTTCTGCCATGAGATTGAATCTGAATTTATGCTTATGTATACATTACACACTGAGTTATCAATACTCACTCTCTGATTGTTTGTTTCATTCAAGTAACCCTTAGACTTAGGTGGGTCGATGCGACGGAAGCTCGGACGTAACCTTTTTTTCGTAAAACTCTATTTACATAACTTGTTCAATTAAAATTCTGGGTTTGGGAGTTTTGTAATTTTGGGACTTTCAGGAGATTTGGGTTAAATTTTGGATTTGGATTTGGATTTTAACTTGGAATATCTTGCATGGCATGTGATAAAACGATTTGTGAAATCAACTGTTTTCGAGAAAACAAACTTGGGTTTTCAAAATATAACTACTTAAGAACTTCCACTGCAAATTATTTGATTTATTTAAAAATGTAAACTATTGACGATTTTAACTGATAAGTATAACAACACGTTTTTAAATAAGTTGTCTTTTATTGGTAACAAAAATATATGATGTTTTCAAAATGATAAGCTCGGAGTTACTACTTTTCTTCATATCATTCCCAGATTTGGCCATAACGTCTACGCTGAGTTTGGGGCGTTACAAAGTGTCTAAAAATGTGGATAATACTGTTGATGAGGGAATTCACCAAATTGTTATGGAGGAAGGAATTTGTATCTGCAATCTTAACATGGCAGATGAAATAAAAAGGATACTCTATTCGAGGTATGAAATATCCGCCATTTTGAGTACCAGTGGTTGACGAGTAAACAAGAATTGGGTGCAAGAAAGTAAGCCAATGAAGCAAATTCTGCGCCAAACGATCTGATTGGTAAAATTCACCAGAAATTCTATAGTTAAAAAATACTTCAGGATAGGATTGTGTGGCGCGGGAGAAATCATAGGGGCCATCAAATGAGGAAGTCCATTATCTTGGATGAAAAGTCAATCGAAAAGTAGTGGAAGAAATGGAAGTCTATCAGGGCAATAGAACATGGGAAAAACCATGTGAGAATACCAAGGGTTGAAATGATTCAAGGATACATGGGATTGAGATAGTTTGTTGGAAACTATCCATTTATTTGAGTGTCTTAAAAGATTGGACTAAAGTGAACGCGCATTTTTGGGGTCCTATCATGACATGTGTCCACCAGGAACAAGGGATGTGGTTTAGTCAACCAAGCACCATATTTAAGTCTATAAAAGATGATATTAGAAAGAGACCTTATTCAGGCAAGGATTCACAATTATGGCAAATACTTGGTTAAACACTAACACCATGTTTGGTTGGATGTATTGGCATAGCCAATACACTCCTAATCGGTGGGCCCCACTTAATCCCCCTTTAATCCATTGTTTGGTTGGTTGTATTTCCATTACGTCCCAAATCTATTCCTTCTCTAATACACCCGGTCCCTTAATAGGTATTCCCCCCATCCAGCGCCGATTAGAGAATCCTTACCCATTTCTTATTTTCGTTTCCTTTTTCTGCCCTCATAGATTTCTGCTTCTTCTTCCATCGGTATTGCAGATCTGTCCTCATTTCTTCTACTTTCATAACAAATCCTCAACATTGTCTTCATCGGAGGCCGATGATGAAAAAATTAGGTAATAACCTTGTCAACTCTGAAACAATAGATGATGATGAAACCATTTGTGTTGTCTCCTATTACAACTATGATATTAACTGTCACTGTGTCAATTTTAAGCCTTTTTAATTCAAGCTTTTGTTTTTGTATTTTTAAGTTTTCAAAATCTGGTTCGCGATCAAAATAGAAGATTTCAGGCCGTCTCATTCTTCTTCAATGGTAAATTTGATTCATTTTTGAGATTATGGAATGACTTAAAGTGAAATTTTTGTTTATTTATGAAGTAAATTAATGGGTCTTGTGTTTTTGGAACAGAAGCTGGTGGGACAGAAAGTTGATTCAGGGGGTCTTTATAGACTGCTTCAATGTGCAAGTAAAGGGGATAAAGCTGGCATAATACAAGAACTAGATAAAGGTGTGGAGCCTAATGGAGCTGATTATGATAGGAGAACTACTCTTCATTTAGCTGCTTGTGAAGGTTGGATTGAAGTTGTTGATTTGCTTCTTGAGAAAGGTGTTGATGTGAATTCTTTAGATCATTGGGGCCGAACTGTAAGTTTCAAATTTCATGTTATTTTATCTAGTATGAACATTTTTTGGAGGGTTGTGATTAATTTATGGGTGTTGAACTGTTGATACAAGGTTGGGGTTAAAGGCGGTTTACGACGGTTCGACCGATGGGTAAAGAATTGTAATGGTTATGGGTGATTGGAATTTGAGTTTTTTTAGGGTCAGAGTTGGAGAGGAAAAAGAAAAATAGTTGGAGTTCGAATGGAATTTGGTCCTTGTAGGTCTTAAAAGGGTGTCTTTGTTTTTTCACCTCCGAATGAGGTTTGCAAGATACTTGAAGCTCGAGGGGGAAATGAATCTGATGTGAGTAATTCTTTTTGTAGCCATTGTCCAACGCACATAACTTTCGACACAATGAGGTTTGCAAGATACTTGAAGCTCGAGGGGGAATCGATCTGGTATTTTGTTAATCTGTTGTTGTTATTGTTAAGCTTATAAAGTTTATGTTTTTAGTTCCAAGAATTGCAAATTTTCTGAATTGTCTGCCTTGTTCTTGACAAATTGTCCATGAGAAACAAATACATCTTCACATCTTCGCATGACAGCATCTGTACTTAAATTTTGAGACATCTAGTCTGCAAATATCATACAATGTTGTGTCTCATTTGAAACCTTATGTATCATTTCCTTGCAATAGGTAGGAATGGACTCTCAAGCTCCGTTCTTTGAAATCGATCACAGTGAGGTTGACATGGAGGAAGCAACCCGTATCGGAGAGGTAAGTTCTTCGGTTTTTAAGTTCCTAGATAGCGTTTGGTATGATCTCCTCACCTTGCTTTAGGCCATATGGCCTCAATTTCTTTTTATGGTATGTAATCTATATATGAGTGCATGATCAAGACATGTCTAATTTGAGTGCAAGTTTGTGGTCATTGGCTGCCTGTGTTTGCCATATTCTTGATGTTTCACTGAGGACAACTCGTCACATATGGAGTGACCGGCATACATATTTTCTTGATTTAAACTTTTATATACGAAGTTACCTATTCTTTTCCTTCCCTTTTTCCTATATAAACTAGTTTACCATTGTTTTCAAACTATTTATTGCATCTTTTTCGAACTACGTGGTCTTTCATCTAATACAAGTTACTTTTTAGTGATACTTATGCTACTACAATTGATTTTACATTCAGATCTTGGCTCATCATTTTGGGGGATGGCTTTGATTCTTGCATCCACAAATCTCCTCACTACAAGAATAGCTGCTGGTTGTTTTCTTCTTACTCTCGTTGTCGTGCTCTTTTATGCTAAAAATGTAAGATATCAAGGATGATGGAATTTCCTGATAAAAATTTGCATTAATATTTAGATACTTTCTTTCTGTCCTTTTTTATTTTGTATTCTTCAAAGAGTACTTTTAAAGTTTTAACTTGTAATGTGTATGGTTATTTAAACAGTGGACACTTCGAGGACTGTCCATCGGTGAGTACCCTTATAACCTTGTGGTGACTTGTGTTTTTATAACTAGGAGTTGAACTTGAAGTGCTAACAATTTTGTTATCTATAAACTGGATTCTTCAGGTTTTATTATTTTCCTTGCTCTAATTTGGTTTTTGCAAGAAAGGACAACAGTTCATATTCTCCGTTATGCCATTCTATTCATCGGTATAGGCTCTCTTGTCGTATTTTCTTTATCGTTCCCAAAGAACAATTTCATTCTACCATCTCTTCCGTGAAAAGAAATGTTGCTTATTTCTTATTTTGGAAATTGCAGGTGTCATGAACAGTATGTTTTCAGTCTATGGTATGTCTCGGTGATGGTGTTTCCTCTGACATTTTTTTTGTTTCAATTAAGCATTAAATTTGAGGTGATTTGAATATTGTTTGCATAGATATCTATGATGATCTAATATCTCGAGGAGTCAACTCCAGTGATGCCAAGAAGTTTGCAGAAATTTGTCCTTGCCCCTGCAATGGAGTTGGATGGGGGTTTATATGGTGAGAAACTAACACTTGAAGCATTGGCTTTCCTGTTTTCAATGATTATTTCTGTCTTGCTGCTCACATTCTTTTTGTACACTATTTGCAGGGGAATGATATCATTCATATTTCTTGGTGCATCAGTGTATCTAGGAGTTCTCATCTTAGCTTGACCTGAGGTACAGCCTCCTTCTGAAAGGATATTTTTTCCTTTGTTTGCTAGAATAGGTGATTTAGATTGAAATTTAAAGCAATAGCATGAGGCAATGTTATATTGGAGTAGCGGTGAACATTGCTATAGTTGAGTGGAAGTGAAATATGCATGATATTGTTATTATTCCATTAAGCTGCTCTGACATTTAAGGAACCTGGCTTTGCTCTATAATTCAACTATAGGTTATCTAGCTGCAACGTGATTGATGATATCTTTGTTTTTTAAGTTGAAATTCGTTCTTTATTCAACATTGCTTCTTAAAAAGTGGTAGTTTGCTGTAATCTAGTATAAACATGAATCTATCTGATTGGTATTTATTACATTGATTTGAAAGAAAAGGCTATGAATCATGGTTTTAAAAATCTCAAGCTATTTCTTTTTCTTTTATTGTCATGCCTTGAATTTGCCATTTTATTTTCAATTTCAGGTTCTGGGATTGGTTGAAAGTCATCTTGGTACTGGCAAGTTATTATTGTACATCATTCAGCACTGTGTTAAAATGGAGGATGCCATTTTTCCTTATTCACAACATAGTTTATTTGTTTGTAATTTGATTCATCATTCATCTAGTAATGTATTGTAGTGCAATTCTGCTTTTGGTATTAGATAGTAACAACTTGGCTTCATTCTTTGTAACCCTTTCTCATTTGGGCTCAGATTCCTTTTTTTTTTCAGACTGCACTAGACTAAACCAGATTGTAAAGTAATATTATTTCCAGTTTTAATTCATTTTCAGCCCATCATTCTGAATGCTAAGGTTGCAAATATGAGTTTTGAAGGGTTAGTTTTATTTGCAAATATATTTAACACCATAATATACCCAGTATCCTACTTGCAGATTTGAGGGCAAAACACCACTCTTTTTACATGGTAATACCTAAGATATTTTACTCATTCATTTCACATTTAAATAAAGGAAAAATGGAACATACCAATTTCACATTCTTTTTACATGATTTTATTAAATTCATATAAGAATATTTAATATTAAGAATTGTATTAAATTATATATTTTTATTAAATTATATTTAATAATAATTATGTTAAATTATATTTTATAGTATTATATATTATGATTTTAGAAAATTCATATAAGAATATTTAATATTAAGAATTTTATTAAATTATATATTTTTATTAAATTATATTTAATAATAATTATGTTAAATTATATTTTATAGTATTATATATTATGATTTTAGAAAATTCATATAAGAATATTTAATATTAAGAACTTTATTAAATTATATTTAATAATAATTATGTTAAAATATGATTAAATTATTTATTATTTATATTAATAATCTTATTAAAATTTAATAACAATAACAATAATCATTTACCTAAACAAATTTATGCTAAGGGTATTCTAGTCATTTTAGTTTTTTCCATTATGCTATTACACCTCTATTCCATTCAACCAAACACAAGAATACTATTACGCCTCTATTCCATTACATTCAACCAAACAATTGATTTGCTATTACGCTACTATTCCATTACACCTCTATTCCATTACGCCTTTATTTCATTACGCCTCTATTCCAATACAGCGAACCAAACGTGCTGTAATAGTTGTCATCAGTTCGTAATGGCAAATATGGGTATCATTAGTGAGGCATATTAAGAAGGGTATAACGAAGGTCAGGAGCAATTGTAAACAGGGTCAAGACTCCTAAGAGAATAATTCTAAAGTGTCCTTGGTTATGATGAAACATGTTGTTACGTCTGCCAAAAGTTGATTCAGAAAGAACAAGGCACTAGCTACGGCACAATATTTGCGAATTCTCTTACGAAATCCAGGATGTTCTAATACGATGCATAAAATCTCATCTTCCTAAGTTTTTATGAAGTCTTTCATGGCTACCTATGTATAGATCTCACTAGATTCCTTTGAACTTACAAGATTTGTTGCATGAATCAAAGGTAGATAAAGACTTAGGAATCGAATTGAGGGGCACCCTTAGAGGCCACGCCTCGAGGTTAAAGTTGGTTATATTTTTATTAAAGTCTAGAGTTAAACTATAAATTCATGCTAGGTTTAATGAGGCACCAATCTTGTAAGAATTTTAATTCTCGCATAATATGAGTTGCAATTGGGGTTATATTATTAAACTTGATATTGTCTAAGCCCTTGAATAAATCAATTAAAATACTGTTAAATAACACGAGTTTTTCTTGTGACATTTGGTACCCAAACCTTTCCTTTGGGTCAGGTAGAGGGTGTTATAATATTGACTTTTTCATTTTTAAAAACTCGTGTTACAATATCCAAACCTATCATTTTGGGTTACGAAGTTCAATAGACCCAACCAAGGTATTATCGGGGGATCATACGGAGTATACATGACACGATGGACTTGCGACTGTGGAAGGTTTCAAGCACTTTGTTTTCCATGCACACATGCAATTGCTACATGTGCCTCGGTATGACTGGATTGTATGAGCTATGTTGACGAAGTGTACAAACTAGAACACATGTATAACATATGGAAATTTGAATTCCATCGGTCCCGAATGAACGTATGTGGTCGCCTGTATCGAGCACTCCGTTCAAGTTGGTATCAAATACTTCATTGTATCGCAAGCCAAAAGGCTGGTCGACTTCTACTCAGATACGTGACAATATAGTTATTCGATAGAGGATAGACCGACCGATGTTATGCAATTATTGTAGGATCCCAGGGCATGCGAGGCCAACATTTCACCACTTGGGGAAAACATTAAGGACAAGACCTCATTAACACATTTATTCATTCTTTTGATAGAAAATTTGTTCATTTTTTTCATTGCTCATCATTTTTTGGTAAATTGTGAATATTGATAAATTATTGGTGTAAAATATACTAGAAGACAATATAAGTAATTTTCTTTTTCATTTTTCCATAAATTGCAAACAAAATAAGTATACATTATTCATAACAAATACATTATGGATGGAAAAAAATTTATTACAATACAAATTAAAAGTTAACAAACTAAGGGATTATTTACATGACAACTTTTGTGGGAAAAAAACATCGGTGTCAGGCCGAATGTGTGCCACAACCTGGTGGGTGTCAGTTGCGAGACAGATTTATTTGTACTAGTTGGGATTTCAGCTCCTCATCTTTATCGCCTTCGTCTTCTCCTCAAGCTCTATATTCATCTTCATCTTCTTCCACCATGGTTGAGTGTGATGTCCTCCTACGTTGTCATCGTATGTCCTCTATTCCACTAACAGGTCATTGCGAAGATGAGCCACCTCAGTAGAATACTGAGGCTAGGGGTGTTTACAACACTCTTTGTGGATAAGTGTATTGTGTCACATAACTCGGTTGCAGATAAAATGTTGGAATTGTCAGAGGTAGTGGATATGTCAATGTTGTTGTCAGCATTGGCGTGTAATACGATGCTGGAGACAGAGGTGGTACAATAAACATACTCGCAGAAGGTGTTGAAAAAGGTTATTATGGTGCATAGTGTGATGCTTGTGTAAAAATAACGGGGGTTAGTGAAAGGAACACCAAAATTAGTGAAAAGAACACCAAAATAATATGAACCATACTAACCAAGAGGTGGTGTAGCATCCGGTGCCCCATGTTAGGTTGGAATTGATGGTGACTCCATCAGGGCATGCATTCGGTGCCTCATGTTGGGACACTGATGGCCGACACCCCTTTTATCTGATTTAAAAAAAAATTAGGGTGCTAAGACATTGATGGTCAACACCCTCTTAATCTATATATATAAAAGTTCTTTGGGTTGTGGTATTGTAATTGGAGGGAAAAAAATTGTTGAGAATACCTTTAAATGGGAGTTTTTGGGAGTGTATCATCAATGGGGATACCGAATTTGGGAGTTTACCACCAAATGGGTGTGATGTAGTGGATTGTAGATGGGAGTGTTTGAGAGTGTACAACTGAATTTTGGGGTGGAATTATATATTGTCATGTTTTAACAAAGTTGAATTATATACTCTCACATGAACCGTATAGGTTATGCCATCAAAGGGCGGAGGTATCGATTACGCCTGATTACATTTACAGAAGTTGATGACTTTCTTCGTCAAAGATGACGAACTGTGTAGACCGGTTACGGTTAAAGAAGATGGCAGGCGAACATGGTAAAAATTACTAAATGCAACGTAGACCTAATTCAAGTAGAAGATGACTAACTGTGCAAAAAACTACTATTCAAAATGTTTGTATTATTATTTTTATTTACAAGTCAATGTTGGTAATATTTGTTGTTGGATTTTTGTCGTATGTCAATTGTATACAATATTAGTATTTTTTTATATCTATAAATCAATTTTGGTCTATATTATTTGTTGGTCAAATTATATTTTTTTTGTACTTAATATTTTGTAGTCATCGATGCAAAAGAATATTATGTTCAAATATTTTTTCGTATTTGAAGAATATGTACAAAGTTAATAATTTCAAAAAATTAGAATTATTTGGATCCCGACGACATCCTCGGGCCCGAAGTGTAATGGTCGGGCTGCCTCCGTCAGTGAAGGGGTGCACCTGTATGTGGGGATTTGTAAATACTTGGGCCAATCTCTGTTGTCTGTACCGGTGTACTAAAAAAATTGGTATAATCGTATGCCCCACCATCGAGTGTGATGAGGTATTGCGATACCGGAGGGGCTAAGGCAGAAATATCCTCCACGGTAGGTGTATGCGCTTCTCTATATAACTCCGGGTGGTACAAGGACAACCTGAAGTGTGCTGAATATTGAGGGTCGGGGTCGTTACCAAATATCTCATCGAACGAATGAAGTTGTTGTTGGGATGAGGGTATGTGATGAGGATCTAAATGATGTATATTAGGGCTCGAGGTCGGTATCTAAGTTAGATTTTGTGTTCCAAACTGTGGAACTCAGTTGCAGCGTGGTCGTGTGTTTGTTTATCGCCATCGAGAAGATTCAGGTTGCGCGTGTTCTGGGACCACCATGTACTGACCCTATAGTATATAGGGCATCTCGTTTGCCGCGTACCAAGCTTCGTACTCACACGTAGTAAAGAACCTAGTCTTTGAGACACACAAAGGGGGTTGCCTCTAATGTTGGGCATTCCATAGAATAATGCACGGAGCATGTTGGTTCGCCCAATTTATGGCATCCCTGTAACATCCCGAATAGGGCTTAAATGGAACAGTGGTTGCGAAACCACAAATTCGAGATAGAAAAGTTTATTGTGATTAATTTTTATGATTTACCGATTGATTGGATACATGTGTTAGAATACTGATAAGAAATTTCAGTGATTGCATGTCTGAATTGCATATTAAGATTTAATTGCAAAAGTGGGTAAATATGAGCTTTAGATGATAAAGGATTTAATTGAAGTGCATAATTGAAGTAGAGGTCCTTAAATGGTAATTAGACCATTAGATTTTTATGGACAAAAATGGGCATGCATAGATAAAAATAACTAAACTTTTAATGAAGAGAATTTTAGCCATTTGGTAATAATAAGAATTAAAAGGGAAAAAGATGGAAAAATGTGCTCATCTTCTTCCATAGGGCCAAAATTTCAAGGGACACCATAGCTATCATGTGCAAAAGATTTGAGGATGGGCTCAATGATGATATCCGACTGTCAGTTGGCGTGCCTGAGATAAAAGAGTTTGTTGTTCTATTTTAAAGAGCCTGTAAGGCAGAAGAGTTGTTAAAAGAAAAAGAAAAGAGCAAAGCTAAAATTGAGGTTCAAGACACGAAGAAAAGGCAGATGAGTAGATCATTTTAGTCTACATCCAAGAGGCCTAGAGATTTTTCTCTATTAGATTGAATTTTTCAGCCGGGTATCCTAGCCGAAATAGAGGTAGAAGATTTGTGGGTTCAAGAGCTCAGACTACTACAATCGCAAGTGTGGGTAGTACTCGACCACCTAGACCAGAGTGTGCTTAATGTGGTAGACATCATTTAGGTGAGTGTCGAGCAAATGAAAATGCTTGTTTTAGATGTGGTGCAGTAGATCATTTTATTCGGGATTGTCCTGAAATAGTTAAAGAGAAGTAATACCGAGTGCAAGATCGGGAAATGGTCCCACTAGAGGCAGACCACAGAGGAATCTGGGAGTTAGAGCAAGTAACAGGGGTACGTCCAGAGACTCAGTAGCTAGACCATATGTTAGAGCTCCCACAAGGACTTATGCTATTCACGCTCGCGAAGAGGCATCCTCCCTCGATGTGATTACGAGTACATTTTCTCTCTATAATACTAGTGTTATTGCTTTGATTGATTCGGGTTTGACCCATTGCTATGTTTGCATGAGATTGATACCTAGTATGAACATGCCCATAGAATCTACCGAATTTGTGATTAAAATATCGAATCCATTAGGCCAGTATGTGTTAGTAGACAAAGTATGTAAAAATTGCCCTTTGATGATTAGAGGTCACTGTTTTCTAGCCGATCTTATGATATTGCCATTTGATGAGTTTGATGTGATTCTTGGCATGGATTGGTTGACTACCCATGATGTGATAGTGAATTACGGAAAGAAATACATTGAGTTGAAATGCAAAAATAGTGATATTATCCGGGTTAATTCAGATGAGTCAGATAGTTCTCTTGCCATGATTTTTGTTATGTCTGGTCAGAAATGTTTGAGAAAAATGTATGAAGCTTATCTTGCCTTTGTATTGAATACTAAAGATCAAAAGTTGCAAAATTGAATCGGTGCCAGTAGTTTGTGAGTTTTCTAATGTGTTTCCGGAAGAATTGCCAGGTTTGCCTCCTATTAGAGAAGTTGAGTTTGGTATTGAGTTGGTTCCAGGTACCACTCCCATTTCTATTGCTCCTTATAGAATGGGCTCGTTGGAATTGAAAGAATTGAAAGCTCAGTTGTAGAAATTAACTGATAAAGGTTTTGCAAGGCCTAGTTGTTCTCCGTGGGGTGTACTAGTGCTTTTTGTGAAAAAGAAAGACGATTCAATAAGGTTGTGTATAGATTATCGACAGCTTAACAAAGTAACAATAAAGAATAAATATCCACTGCCTAGAATTGATGATCTGTTTGACCAATTGAAAGGAGCCACTATGTTCTCCAAGATAGATTTGAGATCCGGTTACTATCAGTCGTGGGTTAAAGAGTCAGATGTTCCGAAGACTGCTTTCCAGACTAGGTATGGTCACTATGAGTTTCTTGTGATGCCAATTTGCTTGACTAATGCTCCTGCCATATTCATGGATTTAATGAACCGAATCTTTCGGTCGTACTTGGACAAGTTTGTAGTTGTGTTTATTGATGATATTTTGATTTATTCTCCTGATGAGATTGAACATGCCGAACATTTGAGATCAATTTTACAGATTTTGAGAGATAATCAGTTGTATGCCAAGTTTAGCAAAAGTGAGTTCTAGCTTCGAGAAGTCGGATTCCTTGGACACATTGTCTCTGGTGATGGTATTAAAGTTGATCTGAGTAAAATTTCAGCAATTGATGAGTAGAAACCACCTAGAAAAGTGTCAGAGGTTAGAAGTTTTCTTGGATTAGCTGGTTAATACAGACGATTTGTAAAGGGATTTTCCATGATAGCCACCCCGTTGACAAGGTTGTTGCAGAAAGATGCCAAGTTTAAATGGACTGAGAAGTGTCAGCAGAGTTTTGATAGGTTAAAGGCATTGTTGACTGAAGCTCCTGTTTTAGTACAGCCAAAACCGAGTAAAGAATTTGTGATTTACAGTGATGCATCCTTGAATGGATTGGGTTGTGTACTTATGCAAGAAGGTAACGTAATAGCATATGCTTCTAGACAGTTAAAGCCACATGAGAAAAACTACCCGACGCACGATTTAGAGCTAGCTGACATTGTATTTGCGTTAAAGATCTGGAGACATCACTTGTATGGTGAGAAGTGCCGAATATTCACTGACCAGAAAAGTTTGAAATACTTGATGACCCAAAAAGATTTGAACTTGAGACAAAGACGATGACTAGAGTTGATTAAAGATTATGAGCTAGTGATCGACTATCACCCGGGTAAGGCAAGCGTTGTTACTGATGCCTTGAGTAGAAAGTCTTTATTTACATTGAGAACTTTGAATACTAGTTTGACTTTATCAGATGACGGTTCTATTTTAGTAGAGCTGAGAACTAAACCGATGTTTCATAAAGAAATCTGTAAAGCTCAGAAAGATGACAATGAGTTGCAAGCTAAAAGAGCTCAGTGCGAGTTAGGTGTTGAGTCTATTTTTTAGATCGGTTCTGATGGTGGTTTGATGTTTAGAAATTAGATATGTGTACCGAAAAATGATGAGCTTATTCGAAAGATTTTACACGAAACACATAGCAATTCTTTGTCTATTCACCCAGGTAGTACAAAGATATATAATGATTTGAAGAAAATGTACTAGTGGGCAGGAATGAAAAGAGATATTTCAGAATTTGTTTCTAAATGCTTGATTTTTCAGTAGGTAAAGGCTGAACATCAGGTACCTTCAGGTTTATTGCATCTTGTGTTAGTTCCTGAGTGGAAATGGGACCGAGTTACCATGGATTTTGTGATAGGGTTGCTGTTGACATCGAGAAAGAAATATGCAGTATGGGTTGTGATTGATAAGCTAACGAAGTTGGCACATTTTATCCCAGTTCGTATGGATTATTCACTTGACAAATTGGTCGAATTGTATATTTCAGATATAGTTAGACTACATGGAGTACCGTTATCTATTATCTTAGATAGTGATCTGAGATTTACTTCGCGGTTTTGGAAGAAATTAAAGAAAGCTTTGGGCACAAAGTTGAGTTTTAGTATAGCTTTCCATCCTCAGACCGATGGTCAGTCAGGGAGAGTTATTCAGATACTTGAGGATATGCTCAGATGTTCTGTTTTAGAATTTTAAGGTAGTTGGGAGAAATATTTGTCGTTGGTAGAGTTTGCCTATAATAATAGTAGCCAGTCGAGTTTGAAGATGGCACCCTATGAAGCTTTGTATGGACGTAAGTGTCGTAGCATTTTTATTGGACAAAGCTTAAGGAAAATCAGATTTACGGGGTTGATCTAGTCAAAGAAACAGAAGAGAAAGTATAAGTCATTAGAGATAGCTTGAAAGCAGCTTCAGATAGATAGAAATCCTATGCAAATTTGAAAAGAAAAGAGATTGAGTTTCAGGTTGGTGATAGGGTATTTTTTAAAGTATCCCCGTGGAAGAAAGTTCTCAGATTTGGCAAGAAAGGCAAACTAAGTCCACGTTTTATTGGACCGTTCGAGGTGACTCAAAGAATTGGGCCCTTTGCATATCGGCTAGCTTTGCCAACTGAGTTAGAGAAGATTGATGATGTATTCCATGTGTCAATGTTATGACGTTATCGTTCAGATCCGTCACATGTGATTTCTTAGACAGAGGACGAGATTCAGCCAGACATGGCTTACGGTGAAGAACAGGTAAAGATTCTAGCTCGAGAGACCAAGCAACTAAGGAACAAAAGTATTGCACTTGTGAAAGTATTATGGAATAAACATGGGGTAGACGAGGCTACATGGGAGCCCAAGGAGGCTATGTAAAAACAGTGACCAAATCTCTTCACAGGTAAGATTTTCGGGGACGAAAATCCCTAAAGTGGGAGAAATGTAACATCTCGAAATAGGGCGTAAACGAAATAGTGGTTGCGAAACCATGAATTTGAGATTAAAAATTTTATTGTGATTAATTTTTATGATTTGCTGATTGATTGGATGCGTGTGTTAGAATACCGATAAGAAATTTCAGTGATTGCATGTCTGAATTGCATATTAAGGTTTAATTGTAAAAGTGGATAAATATGAGCTTTAGATGATAAAGGATTTAATTAAAGTGCATAATTGAAGTAGAGGTCCTTAAATGGTAATTAGACCATTAGATTTTTATGGACAAAAATGGGCATGTATAGATAAAAATAACTAAACTTTTAATGAGGGAATTTTAGCCATTTGGTAATAAAAAGAATTAAAAGGGAAAAAGATGGCAAAATGTGCTCATCTTCTTCCATAGGGCTGAAACTTCAAGGGACACCATAGCTAGGGTTTCTTCACATTCTCAAGCTCATAGTAAGTGCATCCAAGCCCGGTTTTAATGGTTTTTACGTTTTTGGAGTCCTCGTAGCTCGATTTAGCTTATTCTACCATTAATTCATGTTAGGTTCATATTTGGAAAAATACACATAGGTGAAAAGTGTTTATTTTGAACATTTTATGGTAGAATATGAAGCTATGTTAAACAACTTTTGCTAAGCGATTTTAAGTGAAAACGAGTAAAATGACATAATCGATAAAAATACCTAATGTTTATAAGTAAATGTTAAAGTGGGAAATTGATGTTGCCATAGAAGGGAAAGATGCTCAGCATGTCATAAAATATAAGAATAAGGGATGAAGTTTAATTTCCGAGCTTTGAGACAAAAGTGTAAATATGTAAAAGTTTAGGGGCAAAATTGTAATTTTGTCAAAGTTCGAGTTAAAGAATGTTTTCATGAATGTGAGTATTAAATAAGCTAAAGTTGCTATTATAGATCAAGAAGAACGAAATCCGGAGTTAGACCGGGGAAAGAAATAGGTTGAGGACTAAGTTGCTAGGTTTGATCATATTTTGTACCGAGGTAAGTTTATGGTAAATAAATACAATATTTCAATAATTATTATTAATGTTATTTTCCAGCAATTATGTACTTATTTCATGAAATTATTTAATGTTGACTCCAGTATGAGATGATAGAGAATCAGTGTTAAAAAGTCCCGTTGAAACATTAGGAATGTATCGGATACGAATGTCATGACATTAAGGGAATGAGATCCTATGTAAGACCATTCTAGGACATGGAATTGGCATTATTGAGGTTATAAGAGGTCCCACGTAAGACCATGCCTGGGACATGGCGTTGGCACCAAGATGAGAGGTCCCCAATAAGACCATGTCTGGGACATAGGATGGGCACCGATATGAGAACTCCCATGTAAAACCATATCTGGGATATGGCATTGGCAGTACAGGAAACATCCCATGTAAGACTATGTCTGGGACATGGATTTGGCATGTTATTATCAGACAGGAGACCCGAGTATCCTTAGTATTCCAAGTGGTTCAACGGGCTAGTAAATAAACTATGTTACATGAAAGTTCAGGTAAAAGCATAATAAATAGATTCAGGTGAGTAATAAGGATTAAGAATATCTCAGTTATTAGCTGAGAAAGAAATTTTAGCAAGGGAGAAGAAGTTATAATCATGAGTTATAATCATGAGTTATTTAAGTAAGCAAGTAAGTAAATAAGTAAGAGAGTAAGTAAAGAAGAAGCAAAGACCATGATACTTGATGATGATAATTTATGAGTATAATTATTTATGATAAATGTTGTTATTTATTTGCTTGTAAACTTACTAAGCTTTACGATTACTCCCTTTATTTTCCCTTTTTTTATAGAATCACCAAGCCAATTCAAGGATCGTAAGGGCATCAGAGATCGTTTCACACTATCAACAGACCATCTCAGTATTTTGTGGTTCGAAATGTTTTAAGTTATGACATGTATAGGGACTTAGTCATTTTGTATGTGTGTATCCTCATGATATGGCTAATGAATAGCATGGAAATACTCGATAATGGTTAGCTATTGAAATGGCTATTTAAGAACATGTTTTGATGTTATGTATGCCTAAATGATAGTTAATACAAAGAAATTATAAAAGAGAAAATTTACAATGGAACTGCTTTTGGACAGCAACATTGACGTGGGATAGTAGAAATGGAATTAGAGAGTGAATGAGATATAGAATTAAATCTTATTGAGTCTATTTTATATGAAAGAAAAGGTGTTGGCAAAGGAATTATATATTATGAGATATTTGAATTTTAGCGAGACAGGGTCAGAATGGTTTTTGAAGTCCCGTATTCTAACTTTAGAAAAACATTAAAAGTTGTACAGAAAGAATTATGAGTCATAATTTATATGTCTAGATTCCTTAGTGAGTATATTTTCAAAAGAAAGAAACGAGAATATTATCCAAATTCTGTACAATGAGATAATTGATTTTTAGTGAAGAGGGGTCAGAACTATCAAGCAGTGAAACATGGGAGAATTTAATGAATAAACTGTACTATTTGGCTAAACCAAAAATTCTGAAAATTTTATGGTAAGAAGATATATGAGTCTAGCTTCATGGAAAATTTACGGATTTAAATTTTGAGTTTAGTAATTCGAGTTATAATTAAATTAGTGACTGTTGCGCAGGTGGACAGTTTTATTGTGAACAGTGAAATAAATTATTTTGATCTGTTTAAGTATACGAAAAATTTTAAATGTTCCCGTTTTGGACCCAAATCGTTTCCATTGCATGTTTTAGGGTCTCGAAGGTTCTTTTTAGGGACATATTGACTGAACGTGAGCGAATTAATTTTAAAAGCAAATTTTTATGCTCTAATCTAGTAAGTTAAGTCAGATAATGCCTCATGCTCGACTCCGGCAACGATCTGGGGTAAGGGGTGTTACAGTCCCTACTCTTTTTGTTTATCTCGTTGACTTCTTTGAAGTCCTGTTGAGGGTTCGGGATAGGTTGCATGAAACTGAACTGTCTCAAGACTCGATCTACTGTGTAAAAGATTGAGGATCCATTCTGATATTTGCGTAAAAATCAAAAAAAATTTCATGAACGATAAAAAATGATTTAATTTTATTTTACAACCATATTTGATTTACTTTTTTTCATCATTAGATACAAAATTAATTTACTTACAGATACAAATAAAAAATCACTAATCATTTTCCAATCCGGCACACTCCGCGCTGTTTGGGGTCCCTTGTCTCCCTGACATCCATGTCATTTCGAATCCTCATCGAATGTGGTCGACCTTTAGGATGTCTATAGAGACGGCAGTTTGAAAGCATCTCAAAAGCAGACGGTGGAACTTCCTAGTTCGAGACATCTGACATTACAAGAAAGTTGTTTCCCTAGATACGCAATGTGCGTTGTAGTGTGTAGACATCATTTATGAATTGTTAAACGTCTAGGTTTGTTGTCGCACATGTTGCATGAACATGCACACATGGATATCAAAGACTTTGGAACTTCCCGCACTCGCAACGCCTGTTTTACAGATCAACTGCGTAAGACCTAGGTGGAAGACCCGAGCGACAACCAGCATACTCTTGAACCCAGAAAGTCTCCAAGTTGCGCGGATATAGTTTTGCGTTCATCATCTGCTCCCTCTTAGAGTTTACTACCATTTCCTTTCGAACAACCTCAACGTAGACGTACCAGGCCTCTATCTGCTTTGATTTTCTCATCCCTAACCTTGAAATCAATGTGGCAAGCCTACAGAACGTTGCCAAGAAAACTGCAGAAATTAGAAAATGACGTGCACGCTTTAAGACAGAGTTAACTACCTTTACGAGGTTGGTCATCATCTGACCATAACGAAACCCATCATTGTAACTTTGACTCCATTGCCAGTGCTCCATTCTACCCAACCACTGCCGGAGATTTTGGGGTAATGATGTCATATGAGCTTCAAGCCTCGAGAACCATTGCTTGAATCTTGGTGGTTCTAGCTCGTACCCTATTTCTGTGACATATTCAAAATGCTAATTATCAAGTTAGAAGAAAATTTGAAGAAAATATTTTAAAAATGACTACAAATTTTTGAATCAATATTTTAAAAAATACAAATTGATAAATTTTCAAAAAAGATTTAGAACAATATTTTTTACCCATGTTCATGATTTCTCTACACCATTCTTTTTTTTATAATCTTTGTGGAAGTTTGCCAAGATGTGTCGGATGCAGTAAACAAACCTCCACAGAACCCCCAAACACCTTATTGTAACCAGTAGTCCCTTTGATCTATTTGATATAAGGCATATGTTGTAGTGCCTAACAACATGCCTCCGCAGATTTCTCATAAAAATTTTCCAAGACTCATAGCACTCACCTTCCACGATAGTGAAAGTGATATGAAGTACATTTTGGTTTCTAGCTTATGCAATAACAATCAAGAGTAATTGCGAGTATTTGCCGTAGAGCCAAGTACCATCCACCTGCACCAATGGCTTGAAGTGATGGAAGTCCCTAACACACAACTTGAATGTCCAAAACAATCGATGGAAAACTTGTTTCTCCTATTGTAGCTCATTGTCCGAGCCTTTATGTGGCAGTGTTTGCAAATAAATCACCATTCACGACACATTCTTCCGCATTGCGGCTACCCACCCTTGAAGTTCATTGTATGACGCATCCCAGTCACCATACAACTGCTGCATCGCCATCTGCTTTTCCCACCATGCCTTCCTATAGGAAACCCTGTACTTGAATCAAGCTTGCATGTCTGCAATAAGGACCGATACAGGGATGGTGGGCATATCCTTGACCAATGTAATGATGCAGTTGCATATGGCTTTCACATACAATTTTCAATGGTCTTGTGACATACGAATGACCATGCATGTGTGAGGGCTTCCTATTTTCTTAATTGTCCACATCTGAGTCCAGTGCATTAATGCAACTCGAACACACAAGTTACAACCACTTGAGGCTTTCCAACATTCTATGACAATAAAGACTGCGTTGAATTTGTAACTTTGTAGTCGACAGACAACTTCAAGCTGTAATACTTTATTGCATGTAAGCGATCTTTCTTGATATCGAGTTGTTGTCCTAAAAAAACTCTTTAATGTTTGATTCTTCAACCAGTAGGTGAGTTGACATTATATTTGGATATTTGGGGAACTCACATGCAAGAGCCGCATCAGGATCTACTCGCGTGTTCCCAGCTGAATAGGGGTGCACATCTTCACCCTCCATCGTGCCTTCATTGTCTATGTCTTTAGGGATGTCATCCAAATCGAGGCCACTGAAATCTTCATTATCATGGGGGGATTGCTTCATCACCATCTTCTATGGTGGCCAACACCTCTGGATGAATCTTTAGATGAGGACACGAGATTGGGATGTTATATGAACATCCAACGTAGTTTGGATTTTTGGGATTTTGCAGTGACCCTCTATAATCCGACTAATCTTCCCAAAAAACATTAAGATCAAAATCAATTCCAAAATGTTGACTTACTGGAATTACAATTTGAATAGATTCTTGTTCAGCTATCTCCACGAACAACTCAACCGGGCTGGGATTATCCATCTAAGGGGGGCAATAAATTCCTATCATTGTCCCTAGATCATCATCACCTTTAAGATCCATTTCTAAGAACTTGAACAGATCTGTTGAAATAGAAAATTTGTAAAACAGTCTCAACATTTGCTTCTCGCAATGGGTAACTATCTATTTACTGATCTTCTGTTCAAATCCGCCAGCAAAACACGCTTATTGAATCTCATTCCAATTTTTTGCCGACTTTGAAAGACACAACCTTTTTTAGTTGTATTTATCATTTCTCCATCGAAGTTAACATAAACTAACAAAATTTGGGAACTCATCTTCAACAATTTTTACTTCCTCCTCAACAAACAAAACACTGATATTCTTAATCTCGATTTTCAACTGATAAAGCAAACAAAAAGATCAAGTGGAAGACAAAACACCTCTATCTATTGAAAGTCCAACACTAATTTTTTTATCTGGAGAAGGGGTGCCAACCATCAATGTCCCAACACCCCAAAATTTTTTTCAAATACTAGTGTAAATGTATACTAGTATGATACGGGGTGAAAAAAATTACAAGGGTGTCAGCCATTTAGTGTCCTACACCCAAAAAAATATTTTTTTAGCCCCTGACATAATACTCAGGCAATGATTGTGTCAGGAAAAATACTGGTCCTAGCCATTTAGTACTCCTTACCCAATTTTATTGTTCATTTCAGGTCATTTAGGTGATTGTTTCTGAATCAGGGTCATGTACGTAAATAATAAATTTTTGGGTCATTTGGGTAAAATAGCCTGGAAATTCACTTATCCGATATCGACATTGCGCCACATGCCGCATCAAAATTTTCGGAGTATTACAATATACTTATTTCCTTTTCAATACATTATTATACAATATATTTTTATTCAATAAAATCAATAATTGTTTACATTAATACAAGATTCTACATATATAAGTGTACTTGTTATAGAATAAAGAGAGATAGAGAGAGTAAAGAAAAAAGAAAATATGGGAAGCAATATAGAATGTATTTTATTGATCAATGGAAATATTTACAATGCTGCTCCAAAGTCTATATATAGACATAAAAAGTATAAATGAAATAGAACTCTACTTCTAATGACTATTAGAATTTAAAGTATATCAAAATTTATCTAGATCTTGATGGACATCCACTTAATAAAATATTCATAACACTCCCCCTTGGATGTCCATTTGTAGATAATTTGTCTCTTTAAAATCTTACTAAGAAAAAGACCCAGTGGTAAAAAAAGTTCCTAGTGAAAGAAAAAGAGTACACATATGTATAATACGCATAACATGTTGCCTCATTAAGAACCTTACCAGGAAATCCCAATGGGACGAAACCCCGGTTAAGGGAAAAAGAGTACAACGCGTATTTACTCCCCCTCATGAAAACATCACATACTTTCTCATATTATACATATTCAATCTTGAATACTAGTTTTTCAAATGACTATTTGAATGTATTTGCTAAGCATTTATATCACTATTCTTTTGAAAGTCATTAGTGAGGAAATTTTGGGGGAAATCTATTTTGATCTCTTTAGGAGTTTCAACAATAATCATAGCAAACTTTAACCATGATTCTTCTATAAAAATACAAATGGGTATGTTGGATCAGTTTATTATCCTCCTTCAACTACTATTCACTCAGTTAAATTTATCTCACATGTTCAAATTATTTCAATTCATATAAATGAATAATTTCATGAGAATTTCAATAATGCTCCAGCATTCTAAATCCTTCTAGGATTTTAATATAAACTTTACTATATAGTGATTCATAAAAAAGTTGTAATAATAACCATTAGATGCAAATTAAATCTTGTATGAACTATCAGTTTAATAATATTTTTAAAGGTTATTGCATCCACCACAAAAGAATATTATATCCTTTCATAATCAATGTAGAACTTAGTGAAAAGCTTCATATTTTTATTCCGCTTTTGCAAAACTACTTCATTTACACCCTCACTGGCTTTATACCTTTAAATATTTGGACTACTGGTCTAAAAACTCCACGAATTTAATTGTACTTGAGTTTTGTCTTTCTATTTTGAATAGTTTATTACATATCTATATTTCTTAATAGATTTATTCAAGATTCTCCTTTTATTTCATTATTACAACAATAATATTGCATGCAAAACCATTGTCGACCACTTTTATTATTGGTTCAAAATTTTCTCGAATTGACATAATGTATCGAGATTTGTTTATTTTCACTATTTTAATCTTCAGTTTCAGGTGCCTGAATCTCTTTTGAAGTTTTAGTTATGTCTTGGGTCTCTTCTGGAGCACTCGCCTCCATTATATAACCATTTAGAAGAATTTTCAACTTTGGAACCTATCAATTTATCATTTATTCTAACTGATTGTCCTACTGAGACTTTGATTCAAATTAAAATATTAGATGGTATACTACACTTGGTTATTCTCATTAAGTTTGTAAATACATCTGACAATTAACTTGTAATAAAGTGAGTTATCCTTTTTGAAATTTTGGTTCAAATTACTCTCTATAAGGATCTAGATAATGATAACTCATTACAAGTAAACTATCAAATCAAAATAGTAATTACAGATCATGTCATAATTGAATCTCCAATACATTCAAAACATTTAATAATACAAGGAGACTCGTAATTAATATATATTCGCAACTTTCTTTGAGGACTCGCTCATATTTGTGCATTGTGGTGGATCAATTGAAATATATGCGCATATACAAAAGTTCAAAGATGAGAAATATTTAGCTCTTGACCAAAAACTAATTATAATGGAGAATATTTATAACTTATTGGCTTGATGCATACAACATGTAAATCAAAATAATCTCATGTTGAAATAGGAAGTTTAGTTCTAATAAGTAATGATTTAGATATTAATCAGAGACATTCAATCAATAATTTCTCTAAACAGTTATGTGCATAAATAACAAGCTTTTACAAAAGTTTTTCAAACTCAATCAATAAAAGACTGAGATATAAACTCATCAGCTTTAGCAATAAGAATTGTCCTAATTTCACAATATGAAATTAATTATTTAAACAAGCAATCTTGCAAATGATAGGTTTCAAGTTGATAACACATATTTGATTATTTTGTAGATGCATCTACTACCAAAATAATATAATATCAAAACCATCCACATGGTGGATGAATGGGCCCATATTTATTTCAGAAATGCAAGACATTGAATCTCAACTCTAGCTAGTGAGTTTCTAAGAATCAATTTCATTGAGAACAAGCAACAAATGAGAATTCTTTAAATTAAAGAATCTTATGGTTCTTTAATGAATGTCCATATGAATTCTTAATTAATTTTCGTGCCATATATGACCCAAGATGGTCTAATTGGTCACACCAAGTATTAATGTATTTGCATTAGTAAACTTCTGGTTTACTTTAACATGTCTTTCAATTTTACTAATAATGTCAATATGAATTGTGACAAATTGATAATTTTACTATCATTCATTTTACTTTGTATCCACATATAAGTACTATTGTGACATTTACTATTGGAAATGTCTAAATCAATGTGAAGTTTATAATGCCACTAAGTCAACAAAATAAATATAATTTCCAAACAATTATATGCAATATTCGCTTCAAGGAATATGTCAAAATCTTCAAATATCCAAAAAAAATTATAAAAATTATTATATTTGTTGCAAACATTCACTTCAAGAAATCTGCAAAAGTAATTCAGACAATAATGTAAGCATATATCATATTTCTTACCAATATGATTATATAAATTAATATAAATCATTGAACATTCTATACTAAGAATAAACATTTGACAACATTTTGAATCATCCATCTTCTTCTTATCTATTTGTCAATAATGACAATAAGTTAAATTTTCATAATTGTTACGAATTGTTACATTCACTTTAAGGAATGGAGAAAAACTAGTGGAACAAATAACTCGTTATTTTGTTGAGCCATAAGAATATATGCGATCAATTCAAAATACTTTTAAAGCCTTTTTAACAAGAGTTTTGCATAATCAATTAACTTCCAAGAATAATTGGCTAGGTCATGTATAGAAACAAGCCTAAATTAAATATATCAATAAAAGTTACATTTCAAACATAAAAATATGGCATAATGAAAAACTAGAAATTTTTTTCTTTCATAACCATCATCATAAACATGCATGAAATTTAATTCAAAATCCAACCATTCATGCTTATAGAACTTTTCATTTACAATTGCTCATGTCATTTCTCTAAATAATTAAGAAATGCAATAATATAAAACGTATGAACTACTACCTTTAACAATTCTTTAAACTGAATCAAATCCGAATAGCCATAAAATTCATTGGCTTATTAACACAAATTTGCATACTAGATATGCTTTAATCAAATATATTATGTAATTATAAAATCTACTATAGCAACATAAGTAAATCAGTTAATATACATTTTTATAAATAAATTTGATGCTTAAAACAATATGTAACTCATGTAATCAAAACTTAAAAACAAGACAATCTCAAATATTTAAACCAGTCAATTTAATATGTAATGATGTACCTTTTTTGTAACATCCCAAGAATTGGAGGTTAATAGAATTGGGTTTGTGAATCGAGAGAGAGCAGTCATGCCTTAATTTTTGAGATTATCTATGCATTTTTAGGAAGAAAAGAGGCATTGGTTTGTTGGATAAGTGTTAGTGAAACGTTATTTGAAACCCAAGTTCAAATCCCTTTTCTCTCACCATTTTTATTATTTTGCAAATTTTGTCTTAAACCCTAGTATGTGACATGCCTTGTTTTTAAAATAAATATTGCAAAATTATTTAAAAAATGAGGAAAAATCCTAATGGTTAAAATAAATATGAGAAATCATAGAAATTAAATGAGGTCCCAAGTTCGAATCATTTCCCTTACAAAATAATTAAATTTTGCAAAATCCCTTATTTTTTTAATGTGTGTGCCATCCATACCCTTGAGCCCTAAGTATAAAAACAAATTTTTATTTTATTTTTCAACCTTTAATTTAATTTTTCCTTACCCTAGCCGTTCGCCCTCTCCTCTCCTCTTTTCTCTTCAATTTTCTTTCTTTCTCCCTTTGTTATTATTGCCTACACCTCCCATTTTACCATTTCTTTCATCTTCTTTTTGCATCATCTCCTTTACTCTATTGCTTTCATTTATCCTCATCTAAATCAGTCTAAAATCTTAGTTCTTGAACCCCAAGATCGATCTCGAACATTGCCAAGAAAGCACCATTGTCGTTTCTCTCAAATATCTTGGGTAAGATCTCTTTTCTTTTCAGTTTCTTGATTAATCTTGTCAATTTAAAACCAAAATTTTCTTGATATGGAACTTGGGGGATTTTAAATTGTTTCAAATGTATTTTTTTAGATTTTAATGAGATCCCAAACCGTTTTAAAATTTAACCCTGATTTTGGCCACCATGAGTGGTGGTGCGTGTGCCTATGTGCAAGAAAGGGGGTTTTCTTGTTTCTTGGGTCTTGCCCATATTTTTTGAGAATAAAATTATGTTCTTTAACCCTCCTAATCAGCCTTTACTCATGTGTTAATTAGGGAGAGACGTTCTTGATCAATTAGCCAATCGAATCCCACAAATCATGAAGCGTAAGTGCAATTAAGGATAACTAGTTTTTTTATTTTGACATAGTTGTTGGGTAAAGGTTATGAATTTATTAAATGAAGGAATTTAATAACTAATTAGCTACTTATTTTCCAATATAATATTGAATGAGGTGCTAAGCCAAACACCTCAAATCATTTGTAAAGGCAAAGAACGATTGTACGCACAGTTCTCATCGATATAGTGTAAGGAATCTAACTAGTTTGTATTCATAAAATAGTTATAATTTCAAAGATTGGTTTGAAATCATAAGTGGGTGTTTGGGGGATGGTTTAATGATAAATTTATTGAATTTATACTAAATTTCGGTTTATATTTATTAAAAGAATTATTAAGAAAAATTGAAAGATTCACTAGCGTGCTGTGAGGAAGAAAAAAATAAGATGTGGGTCCCAAACCGATAAAATTGTTTGAAAATGTTAAATATCAGGATATATTTGATAAATTAGCTTGCTGATTGGATTATCTTAATAGTAAAATTATTGATTTTGTGAGTGGCCGAACTAGGTATGTTTCGAGCCTTAAAAGATTGACATGTTGGCAAAATTGCTAGTTTGATAGTATGAATGCTTGATTGAGTTTGTAATTGCATATTTGAGTTATGGGATATGAGATTATTTGACTGAGTGATATAATATGTTGAGATATTAAGCTTATGTATGATTTAAACGCATGAGATATTTGTTATATTGTGTACTGAAAAAGGGTGTTATTTATGCACAATGAAAATCTGTAAAGTATGTGAAATTGAACGATATTGATTGATACCAACACAATGGTAATTTGAAAGATTGGAACACTGTTTCCATTTACTGAAAGTATGTGATTATTGAGGACATGCTGGACATGTCAAATGAATGTGAAAAGTATTGAGATATGATTTTGTATGAGATCTTATGACATATTGTATATACAATCGGTTGGGATTTTATGGTTGACGGAGGAGTTCCGTAGAGTGCCAGCGGCATATTAGGTCCGCATCATTCGTAGTCAGTGCACTAAACCTAGACTGCCGAGGGGAATAGCGATTTATCGCATTTTTACTGTCAGCTTGTCTGCATTTTTACTGGCAGTTTGTTTGAATTTTTACTAGCATAATTTTCTGCATATTGTTATAGTTGGTTTTAACCACAACGGGCTTAAGCCCATAATGTTTTGGAGTTCGGATGATAGGTTCTGGGAACACGTGGTGTGTAGCAGATGGTATGGGTAGGAACCTTTTTGCAGTGCATCATACTCTCGACATATTCGAATGTTATTGATTTATGATATGTGTTGTATTATGTTGTATTGAATGGTATCGAAATTAATGATTGTTACTCGAATGAATGATGTCTCATGCTTATACACCGTTTGACATCAATTTGATAATGGCTATGTAATGATATGAAATTCCTATAATGGTTCTGTTTTCTTCTGTTAAAGCTAATCTATTTCACTATATTCAATATTTATGTTTGTTTAAATAGTCGTTCGACTCACACTGAGCTTTTCATAAACTCAGCCCCCAATAGTGTTTAACTTTTCATGTAAACCTCGAAATTAGGATTGGACTCGGCATTCGGAGAATCACCTTGGACCTCAAATCATTCTTAATAAGTATTATTAAGTCTTTATTGGTTTTGGTTTGTATTTTTCTTTTGGGACTTTTGCATGCATGGATTACTCAAGCATAATAACCGCATAATGCATGATATCAGGCCTAAGTAAGATTTAATATTGTTCCCTAGTTTCTGTTTCATTGCAAAGGAACTGTTTTTGAAAACCAAATTGATAAGGCTACTAAGTTTCCAAAATGACTTGGAAAATGGTTTTTCCGCTGCATTATTTTAACATCGAGTCTTTTTTAAAGAAGACCGACAAGCGAACGATTTTTCTAAAATAACACTATCAACAACAAAATGAATCCTAAGTATACACGACTTAATGAATGAATGCTTTTAAGTTAACTAAGAGTACAACTATGATTTTCTCTAAAATGAGTTTATTTAAGGTCTTCAAAAGTAACATAAGTTCGCTTAGTCATTTCGATGGCTAATGTAACCTTCTCAATCTAGCCATAACGTCTAGGCCAGGTTTGGAAGGTTAAATTTAGTGGTATCAGATCCTTGGTTCAAAATCTCAGACTGGGTTTCTAAATCTACTTAATTAAGTCTGCATGCATGCATACATGAAAAAGGAGAAATTTGGGAAAAACAAGCCACAGAAAATTTTGAAAATGATATTCTACAAAGAAAATAAGGTCTGAGACTCCGATGCCGATTTCCGTAGAAATGATACTGTTAAGTTATAGGTAAACACTTGAGGTGTATTATTGTAGGCATATAACTGAAATGGTTTGTATCTAATTTTTCTTTGAAACTATAAGATAGGAAACTGAAAATTGATTGAAGTTCGCTAGCAATTATTTTTTTCTGAAATTATAGATCAAATTTAAGATTGTAGGATACATAATGAACAACCATAGAATGAAGAACCATGGGGCTCAGCGTCGAGCTGCTAGGTTGAGTCATTTGCTTTTCAAGGAATTGTGCCTAACCTTGAGATGAATGACATTGTGTTTGCGCCTACTTTTGAAGGTGAAAACTAGGAGGTTGGGGATGATGCAGTGTCTCAAGCGATATTGGGAGTCTTAGAAAAGGTTTTCATGATTATGGTTGAAAAGAATAATATGGAGGGAGAGAGTAAGATCTTAAAGTGCAAGAGAAAGGAAAAGATTAAAGTTGAAAAAGGAGAGAGTCTGCTTCCACTGGTCTAAATCCGCGACCTTTAAAGTGGGCTAGAGGATCCAGACTTTAGAGAAAGGTTGTAGTTATTACTAGAGAAATTGTTAAATTAGCTAAGGTTTCCATTTATAGATATATGTTGTGCAGCGAAAGCTTAGTGGCCGGATTTGAAGGAAAAGGGATAACAAATTTTGTGACTAAGAAAATTTTGAGGATGAAATTTCTTTAAGGATGAGAGAATTGTAACATTCCAAGAATCAGAGGTTAGTAGAATCGAGTTTGTGAATCGAGAGAGAGCGTTCATGACTTAATTTTTGAGATTATCTACGCATTTTTAGGAAAAAAAGAGGTATTGGTTTGTTGGATAAGTGTTAGTGAAACGTTCCTTGAAACCCAAGTTCAAATCTTTTCTCTCTCACAATTTTTATTATTTTGCAAATTTCTCCTTAAACCCTAGTATGTCACATGCATTGTTTTTAAAATAAATATTGCAAAATTATTTCAAGAATGAGGAAAAATCCTAACGGTTAAAAGAATTATGAAAAATCATGGAAATTAAATGAGGTCCCAAGTTCGAATCATTTCCCTTATGAAATAATTAAATTTTGTAAAATCCTATTGAATTAGGTGCTAACCCAAACTCCCCCAAATCATTTGTAAAGGCGAAGAACGATTGTACGTACGGTTCGCATCGATACAATATAAGGAATCTAACTAGTTTGTATTCATAAAATAGTTATAATTTCAACGATTGGTTTGAACTCATAACAAAGTTTTTGGGGCTGGTTTAATGCTAAATTGATTTAATTTATACTGAATTTTGGTTTATGTTCGTTAAAGGAATTATTAAGGAAAATTAAAAAATTCGCTAGTGTGCTGTGAGGAAGCAAAAAATAAGGTGTAGGTCCTAAACTCATAAAATTGTTTGAAAATGTTAAATATGATGATATATGTGATAAATTAGCTTGCAGATTGGATTGACTTAATATCCAAATTATTGACTTTGTGAGTGGCCGAACGAGGTATGTTTCGAGCCTTAAAAGATTGACATGTTGGCAAAATTGCTAGTTTGATAGTATGAATGTTTGTTTGAGTTTGTAATTGAATATTTGAGTTATGAGATATGAGGATGTTTGACTAAATGATATAATGTGTTGAGATATTACGCTTATGTATGATTTAAACGCATGAGATATTTGTTATATTGTGTACTGAAAAGGGTGCTATTTATGCATAATGAAAATTCGTAAAGTATGTGAAATTGAACGATATTGATTGATACCAACACAATGGTAATTTGAAAGATTGGAACATTATTTCCATTTACTGAAAGTATGTGATATTGAGGACATGCTGAGCATGTCAATTGAATGTGAAAAGTATTGAGATATGATTATGTATAAGATTGTGTGACATATTGCATATGAATTGGGTTGAGATTTTGTGGTTGACGGAGGATTTTCGTAGAGTACCAGCGGCATATTAATTCTGAATTATTCGTAGTCAGTGCACTGCACCTGGTGTACGAAGGGAAATGGTGATTTATCGTATTTTTATTGGCAGCTTGTCTGCATTTTTACTGGCACAATTTCTACATATTGTTATAGTTGGTTTTAACCATAACGGGCTTAAGCCTATAATGTTTTGGAGTTCGAATGACGGGTTCTGGGGAACTCGTGGTATGTAGCGGATGTATGGGTAGGAACCTTTTTGCAGTGCATCATGCTCACGACAATACAAGTGTTATTGATTTATGATATGTGTTGTATTATATTATATTGAATGGTATCGAAATTAATGATTGTTACTCGAATGAATAATGTCCTATGCTTATACACCGTTTGACATCAATTTGATAATGGTTATGTAATGATATGAAATTCCTATGATGGTTCTATTTTCTTTTGTTAAAGTTAATCTATTTCACTGTATTCGATATTTATGCTTGTTTTAATAATTGACCGACTCACACTAAGCTTTTCATAAGCCCACCCCCAAATAGTGTTTAAGTTTTCACGTAAACCTCAAAATTAAGACCAGACTCAACATTCGGAGAATCACCTTGGATCTCGGACTATTCTTAATAAGTATTATTAAGTCTTTATTGGTTTTGGTTTGTAATTTTTCTTCTAGGATTTTTGCATGCATGGATTACTCAAGCATAATAACTAGATAATCATTATATCGGGCTTAAGTAAAATTTGATATTGTTCCCTAGTTTCTGCTGCATTGCGAAAGAACCGTTTTTTAAAAACAAATTGACAAGGCAACTAAGTTTCCAAAATGACTTGAAAATGGTTTTTCCACTATATTAGTTTAACATCGAGTCTTTTTTAAAGAAGAGCGACAAGCAAACGATTTTTCTGTAACAACACTATCAACAATAAAATGAATGCTTTTAAGTTAACTTAGAGTACAGCTATAATTTTCTATAATATGATTTTATTTAAGGTATTCAAAAGTAACGTAAGTTAGCTTAGTCATTTTGGTGGCTAATGTAGCCTTCTCAATCTAGCCATAAAGTCTAGGCCTAGTTTGGGAGGTTACATTTTTTTCTACGTTGAGTCTTGATGATAAGAAGTAAGCAAATTAAACTCCAATAGTAGACTTTGAATCCAATCAAAATTTATTAATAGCAAACTTTGAGAGTTGATCTTATTTTCCAAGTGTACAATAGGTACATAACTAATAACTTTCCATGCATAAATTCTCTCTCTTCTTAAAGAGTTCTTGGGAATTCTTGTTCTTTTCTTGCGTTCTTCGTTTTTCCATTTTTGGTGGTGCTAAATTTATTACAATCATCCCCTATGACTATTATTATAGTCCAACTTACTACATCGACGTCGAAGATTATGTCTTTCGAATTGAATACATATTGTCACATTCTCTTTTAGGAATGGTTAGGTTTCGTGATTAAAAACTTTTCTTTAATCATAAGTAAACATGATATTAACTCTTGAAATATTTTTCATGATATTGCTACTGTAGAAGCACATTTGAAGCATGAAAAGTTGAATAAGTTTTCTCTTGTAAGTTCTCATCAGTAATATTTTTCCACGTAATTTTAATTGAGAACTTATTCTGAATATTGTAAAGTTATACTTATCGTTTTAAAAAAAATTGCTGCTTCAGGCACATCCAACCATAATGAGCTTTAGATAGAATTACCATATTATATTGCTCATAAGTAGATTATTCATAGTCAAATATTTTGCTTTCAACCCCTTGATGGGGATGAAAGATCACAAAGATAGTCACAATCAATTCAATTTAATAACAAAAGTAATCAATAACTGAATCCTCTCTCTTTTTCATCCTTTCAAAATATATATTTATAGCAATAGTGATTCATATGAAATATAATATTTTCTTCATTCACAATCTCAATATGATATTCATTATGAATATATTTTAAAACCAATACATTAACCATCACAAGTTTTGTTCTTTTTAGATATTGATATATTAGCTCTTCTGAAGCTTTCAACTACTTATGTACTATCAAATATTAGAATAATATTTATTTGTCTTAGTACCAAATAAGATAAATATTTTCTATCCGTAATGATAGAATTCATTACTACATTCTCATATCATTCCTTAAAGAATATTAACATAAACAAAATACTTGGGCACACACCACATTTGTGGCCAATAATCTTTCATATCACATTGATAACATAAGTTATTTTTACCCTTTGAATAGTTATCTTGAGAACTCTCATTGTTATCTTATTTATTATTATGTTCTCACTTTTAGTGGTCCATGATTATATCTTTTATTTTCTTTATGTTTGCATTCACTTCGGGGAATGCAACAAATCTAGTAGGATAGACTTCTAAATGCCTCCATTGATTATTTATTTCATAATCACCATCACAAACATACGTGGATTTCAAATCAGAATCTATCTATTCATGTTGTCATGATTAGTCTCCAATTATAATAAACATGATATAATAAAGAAAGTAAAACATACTTGAAGATCTTTAACATCATCATCACTCACGTAAAAATTATATAAATTTGTTTGGATAATGATTACCCATAGTACGTAGGCCTCAATTGAAGACTAAAATTGCAATAACTCTTAGAAGGCAATCAGCAACAACTTGAGCAATAGATTTTAAGTGACTGTATTATCAAATAAAAGAGAATCGTGTTGATAACGTGTTAGAGATAGAGAGAGTAAAGAACAAAGAAAATATAAGAAGCAATAGAGAATGTATTTTATTGATCAATGGAAATATTTACAATGCTTCTCCAAAATCTATATTTATAGACATAAGAAGTATAAATGAAATAGAACTGTACTTCTAATAACTATTAGAATTTAAAATATATTAAAACTTATCTAAATCTTGATGGACATCCACTTAATAAAATATTCATAATAGTACTTTATTTTTTACATCATTATTTTCATGGGATATTTAGCTTAAATAATATATGCTCTAAATGTTGATATATTTATATATGCATGGATATATTAAATATACACGAAAGCTACAAAATGAAAATAATTTATCTTAATATCTATAAGTAAGTTAAATAAATCATTTTCATTTATTTGTTTACTTAATTTATAACATATTTATAACTTAAACCATCTATATACTTATATTACTACATTTATAGTTATTTCTCATTTATACATTTACAATATGCTAAAATATTGAATTAATATTACTACAACATAAAATTAATGTTGGTTTAATCGAATTGGACAGACCGATCAAATCAGGAATTGGTCGAGGTACTGATCTGGAGAGGGATTTCAAAACAATTGATTCGGGAACCGATACAGATCAATTGAACCTCGTAAAAATCATATGAATTAAAATTTCAAATTTATTTAAAATTTTAATCAAATTAATTGAACTGATCAAATTGACGAACCAGTGGTCAAACTGGTTCGACCACGTATTTAATTTAAAAAAAAACATTGCATAAAATATATTTAATCTTATTAAATAATGTTATTTGTTTTACAGTTGCCACTCTTATTAAGCCATTAAGCAAACAAGTTGCTTATTCATCTTATTAATTATTACTATTTTTAAAGAAATTAATTTCTGTTATGAATATCTTATTAAGTGGATGCCCATCATGATGAAGATAAAGTTTTAATGTACTTTAAATTCTAATAGTTACTAGAATTAGATCTCTACTTCTTTCATACTTCTTATGCCTATATATAGAGACTCTGATGAAGCATTGTAATCATCCCTTTGATCAATAAAGTACATTTTCTATTGCTTTCATATTTTCTTTGTTCTTTATTCTCTCCATCTTTCTTTATTTTATAACATGTTATCAGTACGATGATTCTATATTTTTTCAAAATTTTTCAAAGTTATCCTACAAATCAATCTTCAGGATGTTGAAAGAATTAATCTCAGAATGGATGCTCGTGATAATAGTCAAGGTGATGACAATGATGTTAAAGATCTTCAGGTATATTTTACTATGTTTTATTTATTATATCATATTTATTATAATTGGAGAATAATCATGACAACATGAATGGATAGATTTTGATTTAAAATCCATGTATGTTTACGATAGTGATTATGAAATAAAAAATCAATAGAGGCGTTTAAAAATCTGTCTTACCAGATTTGTTGCATTCTCCAAACTGAATGTAAACATAAAGAAAATAAAAGATATACTCATGGACCACTAAAAGTGGGAACATAGTAATAAATAAGAGAACAATAAGAGTTCTCAAGTTAACTCTTCAAAGGGTAAAGATAACTTATGTTATCAATGTGATATGAAATATTATTGGCCACATATGTGGCGTATGCCTAAATATTTTGTTTTTGTTAATATTATTTGAGGAAGGATATGAGAATGTAGTAATGAATTCTATCATTTTAAATAGAAAATATTTATCTTATTTGGTACTGAAACAAATAGATATTATTCCAATATTTGATAGTATAAAATTAGTTGAAAGCTTCAGAAGAGCTAATATATTAATATCTAAAAAGCACAAAATTTACTATTCCTTGAAACGAATATTGCATATAATTATTTGGAAATTATATTTATTGACTTAGTGGCATTACAGACTTCACATTGATTTGGACATTTCCAGTAGTAAATGTCACAATAGTACTTATATGTGGATACAAATTAAAAGAAATGATAATAAAAGTATCAATTTGTTACAATTTAGTACATTTGAAACACATGTTAAAGTAAACCATAAGTTTACTAATACAAATGCATTTACACCTTGGCGTGACCAGTTAGACCTTCCTGGATCATATATGGTGCAAAAATTAATTGATAATTCATATGGACATTCATTAAAGAACTAGAAGATTCTTTAATTTAAAGAATTATCATTTGTTGTTTGTTCTCAATGAAATTGATTCTTAGAAACTCACTAGTTAAAGTTGAGATTTAATGTCTTGCATTTCTGAAATGAATATGTGCCCATTTATCCATCATGTGGATGATTTTGATATTATATGGTTTGCGAGATTGCGAGATTGCCAGATTGCTTGTCTTTTGCGAGATTGCTTGTTAAAATGATTAATTTGAGATTATGGAATTAAAACAATTCATCTTGCTAATGTTGGTGATTTACATCCCAAGTTTTCAATGATTATTGCATGTCAATTAGGATAAAAGTTGAACATCTTGTAACTCATGTTCACACACAAAAATATTTAGCTAAATTATTTATCGATTGCATCCAACTAATAGCTAAATCATTACTTGTGAGAACAAAACTTTCTATTTCAGCATGAAATTGTATTAATTTACATGTTGTACACATCAAGCCAATAAATTATAAATATTCCCCATTATAATTGATTTTTTTGTCAAGAGCCAAATATTTCCCATCTTACAATTTTTGGATGTGCGGTAAATGTTCCAACTGCTCCACCACAACTCACAAAGATGGGTCATAATAAGAGATTGAGAATGTATATTTATATAAGTCTCCTTATAATATTTTTGAGCTATTAATTTGATATTTAGTTATGACATGGGTTGTTAGTTTTCTCAACATTAGGGGGAGAGAATAAAAAGTTGGATTAGTAATGTACTTGAAATGAATTATCAATGTCTAAGATCCTCATACAAAGAAATGTGAACTAGAAGTTCAACAGATAATTCATTTTAGAAATCAACTGTCAGATTCATTAAATCTCACATACTAGCTGAAAATGCTCCAATACAAATTGATGTCCTAATAGGGCAAACTGTTAGTGCAACATAAAGCAATCCATTTCTGAAGTGTGGAAGATCAATTGGTTCCAAAGATAAAAATCCCGTAAAAAAAAGGGAGCAAACATTCAAAATGGTAAAATAGTGGAGGCGGGGGTTCCTGAAGAGACCAATGACATAACTAATTATAAATCTCAAGAAGAGATTCAGGTACCTAAAAGTGAAAATGGAGATGATGAAAATAAAGAGATCTCAGTAAGTTTTGTCAATACGAGAAAAAGATGGAATCAAAAAAAATTGTAGTTGTCGACAACAATTTTGCTTATAATGTTTCTATTGAAATAACAAAAGGAAATGAGGATCCTGAGCCTAAATCAACTAAGGAATGTAAAAAATAGAAAAGATTGACAAAAAATGGAAAGATGCAATTCAAGTAGAATTGGATTCACTTTCTAAATGTGAAGTTTTTGGACCTGTAGTCCAAACACCTAAAGGTGTAAAGTTGGTAGGATATAATGGATATTTCTGCGAAAAAAAGTGAAATTGATGAAGTCATAAGCTATAAAGCTCGACTTGTAGCACAAGGATTTTCGCAAAGGCCTGGCATTGATTATGAAGAGACATATTCTGCTGTGGTGGATGTAATCATGTTTAGATATATTATTAGCTTGACAGTATGTGAAAATTTTGACATGCATCTAATGGATGTTGTTACATCCTATTTATATGGTACACTTGATAGTGAAATTTATATGAAAATCCCAAAATGATTTAAAATCCCAGAAGGATATGGAGTTTCTTGAGAAAGTTGCTCGATTAGATTAAAGAAAATTTTATGTAGATTAAAACAATCTAGACGTATGTGGTACAATCGTCTTAGTGAATTCTTGTTAAAATAAGGTTGCAAAAACGATCCAATTTGTCCATGCATCTTTAAAAAAAGGTTTGGATCAGATTTTGTGATAATTGTTGTTTATGTTGATGATCTAAATATTATCAGAACTCTTGAAGAGCTTCAAAATACAATAAATTGTTTAAAGAAAGAATTTGAAATGAAAGACCTTGGAAAAATAAAGTTTTATATTGGCTTACAAATCGAGCATTTAAAATATGAAATTCATGTTCATTAATCAACTTATTTGGAAAAGATATTATAGAAATTTTACATGGATAAAGCAACCAATTAAGTACTCTGATGGTTTTATGATCATTAGATGTGAATAAAGATCAATTTTGTCCTTGCGAGAATGATGAAGAGTTTCTTGGTCCTGAAGTACCATATCTAAGTGCCATAGGGGCATTGATGTATCTTGCAAACAACACAAGACCTGACATAGCTTTCACTGTAAACTTGTTAGCAAGGTTTAGTTCTTCTCCAACATGTAAACATTGGAATGGAATTAAACATATATTTAAATATTTCAGAAGGACTATTGATATGAGATTATTTTATTCAAATGATTCAAAATCCCTATTAGTTGGCTATGCTGATGTTGGATACTTATCAGATCCACATAAAGGTCAATCTCAAACAGGATATTTATTTACATGTGGGGGTACTACCATATCATAGCGTTCGACAAAGCAAACATTAACTGCTACTTCTTCAAATCATGCAGAAATAATTGCAATGCATGAGGCAAGTCGAGAGTGTGCTTGGCTAAGATTATCGGCCCAACATATCCAGAACATATGTAATTTGACTTTATAGGAAAATATGCCGACTATCTTATATGAAGATAATGCAACATGGATAGCTCAATTGAAGGGTGGTTGCATCAAAGGTGATAGAGCAAAACATATTTCGCCAAAATTATTCTTTACCTGTGATCTTGAGAAAAAAAGGTGATATAAAAGTTCAACAAATTCATTCTAGTGATAATTTAGCATATCTTTTTACTAAGGCATTGCTAACTTCAACATTTGAAAGACTACCACACAAGATTGGAATGCGTCAACTAAAAGATGTAATGTAATGTTGCCATTAGGGGAAGTCTAAAACAAGTTGTACTCTTTTCCTTTAACCAAGGTTTTGTCCCATTAGGTTTTCCTGGTAAAGGTTTTTAATGAGGCAACTTGTAATAGAAGATTGTGTACTCTTTTTTATTCATTAGGTTTTTATCCCACAGGATTTTTCCTAATAAAGGTTTAATGAGGCACATTATCTACCAATGGATATCCAATAGGGAGTGTTATGAATATCTTATTAAGTGGATGTCCATCATGATCAAGATTAAGTTTTGATGTACTTTAAATTCTAATAGTTATTAGAATTAGATCTCTACTTCTTTTCTACTTCTTATGCCTATAAATAGATACTTTGATGAAGCATTGTAATCATCTCTTTCATCAATAAAGTACATTCTCTATTGCTGTCATATTTTCTTTATTTTATAACAATTTCATCTCATTGTTACAATTATTTTAAAATTAATACAAAAGGTTATAATATTTTGAATTAAAAGTGTATGAAAATAAATTATGAAATTTAAATATATAAAAAATATTAAATATTAATAATAAAATTTTTTATTACATTTTACTATCTAAAAATAGAATAAATAAAAAATAGCATTGTAGATTCAATTAATTTTAATTTAGAGAACTTTAGATCTTAAATGCATTAAACTATTATAAAATAAATGTTATTCTCAAAAGTAAGTATACACATTTGCTAAATATATTTTCCCAATTATAAATAAATAATATTATCCATATTTTAAAATAACTCTATAGTGTTCAATATTTAATTATTTTAGTAAACATACAGAATTTCCACAATTAAGTTTATGTTACATAATTATTAATGATAAAAAAGTATTTTATTTTTTTATAAGATAATACTGTCAAATATTTCCAAATAATTACAGATTATATCTTTTATTTTTATATCAAAATAATAAAGGAGATTTTTTTAAAACTATAAAAATATCATATGCTTTTCCTAAAAAAAACAATATCATACGCTAAATACATTCACATTTTAAATAATTTAAAATTTGAATTATATACACTATGCTTCGCATGGGAATACAAACAAGCTATTTACTATTATTATAAATGTTAATCCAAACTAGTTTTATAATTAATTTCTAATTGATGATGGTTTGATTATAAATTAATGTTAATGTGCAAAAGTTATATATTAATGGGAATACAAATTAATGTTAATAGAAATGTAATAGTAATTCAATTATTTGATTGAATGGAATGGAATAGAACTGTAAGAGTATTCTTGTGTTTGGTTGAATGGAATGATGTTGTAATAGCATAAGGAAAAAACTAAAATGACTAGAATACCCTTTGCAGAAATTTTTTTACGTTGATGATTATTGTTATTGTTATTAAATTTTAATAAGATCATTAATATAAATAATAAATAATTTAATCATATTTTAACATAATTATTATTAAATATAATTTTAAAAAAATATAATTTAATGAAATTCTTAATATAATTATTCTTATATGAATTTACTAAAATCATAATAAATAATACTATAAAAATTATATATATTCTACTTTATTATTTTTAAACTGCAATACATATTTAATATGCTAAAATATCATTAGTGAAACAAATAATTTAATTATTCTACAATAAAAAAATATTAGCAGTAATAAATAACTTGAGAATTATATTTTGCATAAACATAATATTCATATATTAACAAAAGGTTACATGAAATTCATGAAATTCTAAAATCATAATATATAATACTATAAAAATTATATATAATCTACTTTATTATTTTTAAACTACAATTCATATTTAATGTGCTAAAATATCATTAGTGAAACAAATAATTTAATTAAAATATTAGCAGTAATAAATAACTTGAGAATTATATTTTGCATAAACATAATATTCATATATTAACAACAGGTTACATAAAATTCATGAAATTCTATGTCATAATCCATATGTTATACAGTTTTACAACATCAAAAAGTTAGAACATTGTAATGATATACCATCCCAAATATTACAAACAAAAAAAGTTACCAAAATATCATCAACAGAACCATGATTTTTAATGGTCAGCAAGAAATCTTCTGACCCATTCCAACCAAATAGAAGAAGGTAAACTAAAGAAAATTCTTTTTTTTTCTTCTTTGAAGATGTGGAACCCCCTTGGTTTCTATCTGGTTGCGGTTTTGTAGCAGAAACATCCTTGTCATCCAAAGAGACATCAGCTTCGCATCCATAGAAATCATTTCTTTCTTCATTAATATCTGTAGTAGCTACATCCTCAACATTTATTTCTTCAATAACATCAGCAGCTGTTTGAGCATATTTCCCAGTCGCTCGATCTTTTGACCGGCTTCTTTATGACTCTATAAAAAATTAGGAATTCATATTAGTTATAAGTTTGGTCAAAATAAGATAATAAAGACTTGAAATAATTCGTACATTTAACTATGAGTTCCAAACCGCATCTTCAGCAACAACGAGCTGCCTATGCTCATCCCAACCAAAACCGCTATTGTTTTTTCCGTTAAGCATGTCATACACGATTGACCAATCCCTTTTCAGTACCCTAATCCTCGATTCAATATTAGGTCTAGCCTTCAACATTGCATTAGGTAAAGCTTTTTCAAACATTTTTTCCAACTCATTTAAATAACCAACTTTGAACCCCGTATCAGCATTAAAAGTTCCAACATTGTGCAAGTCGACCATGCAGGAAACCAAAGCAGCATCTTCTTCTGGAACCCATTTCCTTTTGGTTCCTCGAGAAGTTTGGGAAGAAACATTTGATTCTGAAAAACCTGACATAATTATCTTAAGATAAAAACAAATTAAAATTAAGTTTAATATCATGAATCAAAAGGTGAACATTTTATAAAATTAAAATTAAGTTCAACATCATGAATCAAAAGCTCAACGCTTTATAAAATTATAACACATGATGAATGAAAAGAAATTAAATTATAATTCAACAACTTTAGGACAATACAAAAAACAATTCAAACACCGCCAATGTTTAACAAACTAGATACATAAAAAAACATAAACAAATTAACTCAAACTCATTTTGTCCCTAAACCTAACTAATTTCTAGATGCTTGCCATTCATCGAACATTTGGTTGGCTAGTTCCATCTTCCAAGTATCCCATGCATCTGATGGATGAATATTTACGATATTCGATTCAATGTCATCTATCACATTAGTAGGTAATCCTTCTCCCAACTCCGCTTCAATAGGATCAATACTCATATAGGTTCGAATAAAATTATGGAGCAAACAACAAGCAATAATGATTCTATTATGCACCCTTACAGGATAGAATGATGGACTCCTAAGTATTTCCCATCTAAGTTTTAATAACCCAAAGCATCTTTCAATAACATTACGTGTTGAGGCATGTTTCAAATTAAAAAATTCTTTCGGAGTACTTGGCTGATAACCCTGACGCCACTCATTCAAATGATATCATTGTCCTCTAAAAGGTGTAAGAAATCCCTCACAATTTGTGTATCCAGCATCAACTAGATAATAACAACCTATAAAAAACATTTTTTAAAATGCTTAATTCCCCAATAATGTTTGATCTTAAAGAATAATTCGAAGTCCTCTAATTTTGTACTTTACCATGAGGAACTTTTAGTCCATGTCTCCTACTAATGGCATCTCGAAGAACCGGTCCATCAGCAACAGAACCTTCCCAACCAGGAAGAACATAAACAAATTGCATATCAAGTGTACAAACACGTAACATATTTGTTGTTATGTCACCTTTTCGCATTCGATATCTAGGTTTATCAACTGTTGGAACCCTAATCTTGATGTGGGTTCCATCTAAAGCACCTAAGCAATTCTATATCACATGTATAAAACCTTGAGTTAGGATACTATATTTAAATCTAAATGAACAAAATTATGTACAAGCTATATATAGAACTCACTCCAATACCTTAAATCATTTCCATCTTGGGTTTGTAGAATTAGCTGTAATTGGCTCTGCCTTTTTAAATAACACATCTTGTAAACGTATGAAAACATTTAAAACATTGTGAAATGATCTGCTAACAGTTTCCCCGGACCTATTAAAGTGATACTTGATAACTTGATTTTTAAGGTGATGGGAAATGATATGTAAAAACATTGCCACTTGCTCATCAACAAGCATGTTCCTTGTCGACTTCAATCCCCCTAATGTTTGTAACATCTCACATAGTTTAAAAAAGGCAATTCTATTCATCCTAACTTGTTCAATACAGGTCTCGTCACTAGCACTTATAAGTCTTTTCACATAATCGAGTTTTGCATAAAAATCTAAAATATAAGATCTAATCCTTGGTTTATAAGTATGTAGGTTATGGAACCTTCCTAGTGTAAGTAAGAACCAACTCACAATTGTACAGTTTTGCAACCATATTGTCAATGCAATACCAATTCTTTTACGCCTCACACTTTGTTCTACTAAAGGCAGACGAGCTATTACTGCAAGATATTAAAGTGTTATATAGCTTCAAATCGTTGTAAAAGGGTCACATTTATCCAATACTAATTGGGATAATAGTAAAATAAAATTAAAGAATTTAATTGCCAAAGAACTTACAGTGATTTAGTGAATACAAGACGCTCAACTGTCGATGGAGGAAGCAATCAAACAACCCAAAGAAGAAGAGGAAGCAATAACACAGTATCAAAGAAAAATGAACAATACAAATTTAGAATCTTTACGAAGCACAAAATAGAAATTAAAAAATTAAAATTATCTTTGCAACTTGAAATTCATTTCTTTATCAATCACCCAAAAAAGAAAAGAAAGAAAAGAAAAGAATGTGTTTTTTGTGGTTTTGATTAATTGATGACTGACATTTAATAATTTTTTGTTTCAAAAATACCAATTTGATTAATATAGTGTCTTAAATAACAAACGGTATTTTATTGACATATCTACCTATTTCTTCTCTAGATTACTTACCACTACAACCCCCCTTTTTTTTTAAATTATAAGAAACCGTCAATGTTTCTAAATGAAACTGTATATGTATTTTATATATTATTGAAAACAATACTATCATCATTTAACATATTGGAATTTACTCATATATTCATAAAAGTAAAATTGAAATTTCAAAGATTTTAAACATCCATATTTCAGCTATACATGCAGAAGTTAACTTGAGTTACCATAAATTTTGAAGTTAATTATTGCAGGTTTATAATAATTAATTTTGATGAAAACTATTGTTAGATTTTTAATAAGAGATAATTATTTAATATATTGATAATAAATTATTTTTGTATAAAATAATAGCACGTAATTATAAATTCTCAATCTCGTTTATGAAATTAAAATTTTAGAATTTAGGTCTATTAAATAACTATTCTAAGTAAAAATAAAAAAACCGTAATATATCACCTCTTAAAATATTTTAGAATTTCGTCCGCAAATTTAAACTTCTAAACAAAATCATATTTACAAATGAAGTAAAACAAAAAAGGAAAGCAGGTTATTATATAATTTGGTAAATTAAAATTAGTCAATATCCAAACTTTACATGAATTACAGCATTTAAAACATGCATCATTTAATAAATCGAAAAACAAATACATAAAACCAATCCATAGCGATTAAATTAAAACTTGAATAATAAATGAAAAATAATAGTTAAAACAGAAAAAACAATAAACTACTTAAAATAATAACATAGAGAAAAAATAATAACACTAGTTGCGCATATTCTCAGTAGCAATCAACTCTTAAAACTTGATCAATCCCAATTAATCATCAAGAAACAATATGACTTACATGCTTATCAAACAGTTTACTAGTGTTTACTAGTGTTCGAAACAATATGACTATTCTTGATTAAAACAGTTTACTAATGTTTGAGAAATTCAATTATCCTTAAAAACAACATTACTTTCATGCTTATCAAACTAGCTCAAGGAAGTCAATTGCAAGACTAAGACCTCTTAATGGACTTATGCTATCATTTTCTTAAACATGCCATGGTCAAACACTTTACAAAGTTATTTGTTTAAGAGCAGCGAATTGCAATCTTAATCAACCTCAGGTTCTGCATGGCATAGAAAAAGGAGCTGCTTAAAATAAAAATAATCCATATATCTTTAGATACAAGAGGTGGTTGCGTGTGTGCACATTCAATACATATTTAAAAGGAAAAACATAACAATATAGCTCATGGTGAATAAATAAAAACAGGGAAAGTTTAACATAAGTAGTCATTGATAACTAAATTTAACATAAGTTTAACATACGTATTTAGTCATTGATAACTAACTAAAAACAGGGAAAGTTTAACATAAATTTAACATAAGTAGTCATTGATAACTAAACAGGGAAAGTTTAACATAAGTAGTCATTCAATAAGTAGTCGATGCATGATACAAAAAACAGAACAAGGTGAGTAGATTCAGTAGGCGTAATGAACCACAACTCATAACTAAATTTTCATATTTGTTTGAATAAGTTACAGTTTTTTTATTTGTTTGTCAGGTGATCAGTCAAAGAAGCTCTTGCCCCTCATCTACCTTGTCAGTTGACCCTACTTGTCATATAATTAATTCTGCTATGGTGGGCTCTTTAAGGGATCCATACAAGTTTATATTATCCTGAAAGATTATTTTTTTATTCAATGAAAGTTTTGCATTCTATTTGGTTTAACAGGTAGATGATGCTCTTCTATTCCCCTTTCATTATCTTCTTCGTGTTTACGGGACAAATCAGTGCGTCCATGATTTGTAAGAACTCTGAGGGACGTGACGGGAGGATTGCTAATACTCAGATGGGCAATGCTGAAGATAGGAACTGAAGTTTAGCTCAACTTGATGCTGAGCTTTTGGCAGCAGTAATCATCCTAAAGCCCATGATAAAGAAAAATGTTGGCACGTTTATTTGTGCTGGTATTACCGGCCTCAATGAAGGGTACACTGTAGACTACTAAACTAGTTGAAACAAGAAACTCAAACTTAAAACATTTCTACAATTTGACATCTGTTTTACATTTCACTGACCTGATTTTCTCTACCCAGTTCACAGTAGGTGATGCTGGGGTCTCAAATTTTTCTATTGTCTCTAATACATGAAGATTAGCATTTTTCTTTTGTTTCTCCATTATCTGGCAAGTTGCATAGCGCATAACTTTGCTATGAATTATTGATCTTACTGCTTTCATTCAATCAATTTAAAATGATAAAACATGAACATATAATTTCATCAGTCAAACATGCAATAGAATAAACAAGTAATAGAACCACCTTGAATATATAATTTCATCTGTTCAATCGAACATGCAACAGAAACAGTCAAAGAAAATCCCAATGGAAATCATAAGAAAAGAATCAAAATTAGGAGAACAAATATAACAAATATTGCAGATTTGAGGAAAAGCAAAACTAACCTGTAAAATAAACAAGGAAAGACTGCGAGTTGCTACTGATGGTAATGACCTGTATATGTATCTGCTGTAGAGTTAGGAGTAGAAAGAAAAGAAAAAATTATCTTCCCTGCCCTAACCTAAGAAATCGATTTTAAGCAAAGGGTGAAAAAACATTTTTCGTTCCTGAAAAAATGAAGAGCAGAAACGTAGGAGAAGATGGAGCTAAGGGCAGAAATCGATTTTAAGTTCCCAAATGTAAGAAGGAAAAATCAATGAAGAAAAGAAGTAAAAAGATTACCTCTGCAATCAATGGAAGGGAAACGTCGGAGAGGATAAAGCTTGATGAGGGCAGAAAAAGATTACCTCCCATCCCACTAATGTTTCTCAGTCGCTGCAAGAAGCAGAAGAATGGTGAAACCCTAAACAAAATGACTGTTCTTACCTAAGAACTACAAGAAATTGTGAAAACCTACCTTTGGCTAGAAGAAAATGAAGGCGAAACAATTTGGCTTGATTTGGGGATATGAAATCAATGGGAAATTTTTGGGGAGAAAAAGATAGGCTATTTTGGTCTCAAAATGTGAATCAGAAAACGGTAAATAGCTATTCCAAGCTAAAACCCCTGAATACCTATTACAGTTACTAAGGGAATAAGGGTGTAATAACAAAAATTTGGAATCAGTAAAATGGTGAACTAAACGTTGGAATAGGGTTGTAATTACTGTAGCGTGGGAATAGGCAAGGAATGGAATGGCTATTCATGCTAACCAAACATGCTATAAATGAATGTTCCCTAGAATCCTCATGGTCCATTTTGATATGCTTTGAATCACACGTTTAAACTTTATTCATAATTTTAATTTGTATACTCATAATAACCTTGCACCTCAATCACATTTTCCTTAAATTTTAAATATCATAATCGCATCCAATTTCTGACTTGCTCATACTTCGCTTAAGTAAACATTTTTCTCATCAATCACTTATAGGGTACCAAATCAATCACGTTGTGTTGACATTGCCAAATCTCAAACTCAAATTTTGGCCGTGATTTTCTTTCATTGACAAGTTCAGAATTCTTATCCATCATGATCTCCTCAAACATCTGTTAAATCCCTAACCTGGCTTAAGTACTCAAGTTGGTCCTTATCTACTATATTTGAACTCTTATTCTCACACTTATTTTTTACGTAATTGATCGAGTACTATTCAAAATTTATCCAAATTCTTATTCACGTTCAAATCACACTTCGTAATTGATAGTTTTGATGTTACCTTTTATTTGAAATCAAACTGTCTTATAGCCTTAAAAAGTTACAAGCCTAGAAGCCTTATGTGACCTTGATATTTCTGTATATAAATTCTTGACTTGCATTTCTTGTATGAGAAGTGAATGCCTAAATTCTTTCTTGAGTGTAGATATTATATCTACATAGATTATTTTGATTGAATAACATGAATAATGGTGTTTTTGCATGATTACCTCTATTTGTATGTCACACCTAGATTTCCTTTAAACCTAAAAACTAGGGACAATTTAGGGGTTAAATTGGAATATACCGCAAGCTAGCGATTCTATTGAAAAATCAGGAAAAGTTAGAAACGAAATATGACATGGTTGAAATCCAATTGTGGTTCGGTTGGATTAGAACCAACCGGTCCCTTAGTGTGGGACAAAATGATTTTAAATGGAAGGTGTCTAAATGGTTGAAGACTATTCATAAGGGGCTATAAAATGCTGAAAAGTGAATCCTCAGGAGGGTTCCTCTCAATTCTGCTTTATTTTCTCTCTTCTTCATCTTTCTTGAGGAAGCGATGGTCATGGAAAACTCTATATCTGGTGATGATCGTATGAAATTAGTCGTAAAAGTAGAAAATCAGAGAAGTTGTTGCCAGGAGAATGGAAGCTCTGACATTCAGAAAAGCTAAGCTAAGGAGGCTAGGAAGCATCAGGTGAGTTTCTATACTCTAGTCCTAGAATGATGAATGACCTCTGCTGATTTTCGTATGGCATATGAGTATTCGCCTTTTTAGTTCAGTATCTATGATCTCATGATGCTTTATTTATAAAACATGTGTTAGATGAATTTAGGAATGGAAAAAGGGGGGTTGATTTTGTTAGATATCGCCATATAGTGTTGCTCAATGCACCTATGATGAGCGAAGCTCCAGGCCATATGGAAGGGACACTGTGGTGTTCTAACATTAAGGGTAGGATAACAAATGGAGGAATGGATGGATTACAATGAGAAAAATAGATAAAATTTCATGGCTAGGCCATGGGTCCAGCTGAAGGCTATACGACTAAGATGAGTAAGACCATTGCTAAAAGACTCTATGGAATTATATGGAAGTGCGCTAAAAAGTAAATAGGACTAAGACCATAGCTGAAAGACGCTATGGCATCCTTTGATAGTCCACCAAGACAGTAAACACGGGGTTATATTGTGCAATACCATAGCTGAAAGATGTTACGACATCATGGATAGTCTGATGGGACACTGAACACGGTATAGTCCGCTGGGACACTAAACATAGGGCAACCCATCGAATAGTAAACACAGGGATCACAAGGTGTAAGACCATAGTCAGGCTATGGCAACCAATGAAGTCCGCCAGGACATTAAACATGGGATTATATTGCATAAGATCACAACATGACTGTCGTAGCAAGAGAGGGTCAGCTGGGACAGTAAAGATGGGTGGACAATCATGGCAGTAATCAAGGGAAACCCCATGATGAAGGAAGGAGTGTTAGAAGGAAATTAGAAGCATAGGCATGTAGTGGTTAGCCAATGAGTTGAAAGAATCTGCCGATGAATGATAAGCGTAAGAAAAGTGAGAACAAAATTGCTAGAATTGTAGTTGTGGAAGCCAGTAGGGCACATAGGTGGAAGCCAGCAAGGAATAGTCACGGGTTCGCCAAGGGAATTCGCTAGAGAATGCTTAGTGAAATCCTGGTCTAAAAAGGTTGAACATATGCCTGACAAACAATTGACAAGGAAATGAAAGGTTGGTTAGAAACTATTGACAGAGGAAGATACGCTAAATAATAAAAGAAGATATGATGAATAACAAATATGTCTTTCAAGACTATTTCTCTTCAAAAGAGGAAGCCATTGGAAAAGTACCTACCAAATGGCTAGTCTATGAGGGACTACCATGAGAAAGAGATCGTGGGTGCAAAAAAACCACTCTCAGATAGTCAGTGGGGTACTGAAGGATTGAGCGGCCCACAACGGACGGATATGTTACACATTCGAGCATGGTACTTGGAGAAGGAGGATTACAAGGAAGTAATGTAACAACCTATACCCGGCCTAGTCGCCAAGCCCAAATACGGGATGTCACACCACCGTCTCATGTCACATACATCAAGTAGAAAGTTCGTGCTAAAGAAAACGTCCATCTTTTCATTATTCGTATAGGTTTCAAGACACTCAAACTAGATAGATATCATTATTTCATGTAAAACTTACAATAATTAGTGTTATAAACATTTTAAAACATCCACGAGGTCCATTTAGTAAAATTTCCAAAAGTTGTCCGTAGGTATCGATATTAACACTTGGGTATCGATATTTTCCCTAAGTGGTATCGAAACCACTTGGGAAAATGATACCAGACTTGCATTATGTTTCTCAATTAAAAACCTAAAGTCTCAAGAATTATGGATACCTATCATTAAATATCGATATCTTAACCTCGAGTATCGATACTCGAGGAAAGGTATCGATACCAAATCTCTATTTTAACTTCCTGTATGTTTCAAGCACAAAGGTATCGATTTTTAAAACCCAATTATTGATACCCTTGTTTCAGACCTAAAAAATGCAGCATGCATAAGCAAATAATCCACTCTTCTTTAGTTTTTAAACATCATGTATAAAATATTTAGTCAAATAACCATCCAACGGTTAAATTCGACAGTTCAAAACGTCAAAAATGTGTCCAAGCTAGAAACACCATGCCATCATTAATGTTTATAAACCTAAGCATAATCATAAATCTTAAACCTTATAAACAAAAGCAATAACTAGCACAATGTCTAGAAAATAACATTTTCACAAACAAGTCTACCACATTACCTTTTCCCCAAAATGTAAGTAAATAAAAAACACCTATAGAGTAACACAAAAATGGCTTGGATCACCTCTTGGAAAGCCACACCGCTCACACAGGCACACAACTAATTTGCAATGGGTAATTAGATTAACAAGCTTAGCGAGTGATTAGATTAACCACATTGCAAACATATCTTCATGCATCCTCAAAACAACCATTTATAAGTACAATTACAATAGTCCCATGTCTAGTGTCGAGGAGTACCTATCCATGCGTTATCTACTGGTTCATCTACGCAACATTTTCATTCTCATACAAACATATATCATGTAACACACATTTTTAATTAAGAATATATTACATTACACACAAGTCACGTATAGTGATAAATTAGCAATATAGCACATACTCCATTAAGCGTACAACATGTCCTCACAGTTACATATACTATGATAGATTGGCACTTGAGTTATGAAACATATAGTGAGCTCTATCATAACTCATCGGATACACGAATCTCCAACACACCAAACATAGACTCATAGAGTCAAACATGTCCCAAATGTGAAGCATAAAGCTAACACTCTCATTATTTCCCCTCACATGTCCCGTTGAATGGAGTTTAGCTCACATTCCCTTATCCCTCCAACATATCCCAGGGCCTCAACACCCAAAATCACTTTACATATAGGTGAGTACTTACAATGCAATGACATGCCAACTATATCCAATGGTTTCAAGATCACAAGGCCAAAATATCTGAAATCAAACACATAACACTTACTGATTATCCGTGCACTATCACTAAATGTTAGTATCTTTTGCAAAACCCTATCACTATCATATAACATATATATCATGTATAGATTTTTAGTTTTCATAGTAGTTACTATATCAACATATCACATATATGAGCTTCTCACCACTATGCACAACTTTATAATCATATAAACATAAAACCGCAAAATAAATATAGATAGAAGAAAAATTATGCTTGGAATTCAAAGTAGGGGTTTAGGCTACTACTAAATTCCAAAATAACACATGACTTGTGTCTACGAGCAGTGATTCGAAACACTCACCACTATGCTTTCACTGAAAAGTCAAAAGCTCAAACTAGATCGTCCTTAAACTTGTAGAAGGCTCCAATGAACCCGAGGTTTTACACACAATAACCATACAATATTCACAATCAGATCGTAGCTAAGGATCACTTAAACCAAATAAAACATCAACCTATTCTAAGTTCTCATGGAACCAAAACCTTTAACATGACAAACTTACAATGCCCATAACTCGGTCTACGCTTAACCTTTTTATTTAAAACAAATTCCATTCATCTAATTAGTCATCTATGCCTAATCCTCAACCCTTAAACTACTAAAACCTACTCAATCCATGGTATCTAGAATTTTTGACATATTTTTTTGCAATTTTCCCAAAATTTATTAAAACGTAAGAAATCTTTAATGATACTACAAGGGAAGTTTAGAAACCTTATAATCATGAAAAACCAAGTAGAAAAACACTTCAAAACCATGTTTTTTACTCAAAATCCCAAAATCCACCATAAATGTCCCAATTTTTGGGTTTTACTAAAAATTTACGATTCAATGGCTAATACTTGAATTTTAAGGACTAGATATCATGAAAAACTCATAAGAATTTGAAACATTACCTTTGATAGAAGATTAAACGAGTTTTGACACAAATTCAAAAAATCCACGTTTAGAGAAGATGATGAAATATATAGAGTCTTGGGTGTTTTTAAAGTGATTCTATGAGTGTTTAAGGCTTAGATAATAGTAGAAACCAAAGAATCAAAGTTCTGGAATCAAAGTTGAGTAGGGAGAGCTAGGGAAACAAAGGGACAACAAGCACAATGAAGGGGGAAAATTAGCCTGAAAACATGTTGGTGGGGGAAGAAATAGGTTCAATTTTAAAAATTGGTGAAACTGCAACATAAATGATCACAGTTTTGACTCTGTTACAATTTAACCCTTTTTCTAGAATTAAGGGTTTCCAAAGTACATTTTCAAAAATTGATTTAATAGCTAAGATGCCAAAGTCAAATATAATTCTGGTTTACCATGCTACGAAATTTTAAGCACTATAAGGCTAAAATTCCTAAAATACCCCTAAAACTTCTAGGCCCTATTTTGGGGTTTTACAATTCTCCCCCTATGAAATAAAATTCGTCCTTGAAATTACCTGAACTAAACAAATAAGGATATGGTTGTCTCATTGTCTCTACAGCTTCCCAAGTAGCCTCTACAGTCTTGTGGTTGCACCATGAAACCTTAACCAGTGGATCTCTCTTATGATGCAAGACCTTCTCTTTAGGAGCTCGAATTTAATTAGTTCTTCTTCAAATGGCACTATGTGCGACAAATCTGAATGATACTTCCTTAACATAGACACATGAAAAACATAATGAATTCGCTCAAGTTCTGGTGGCAACTTAAAACGATAAGCTACCGAACCTACCTTCTCAAAAACTTCATAAGGTCCAATATATCTTGGACTTAACTTACCCTTCCTTCCAAATCTCAAAACCTTCTTCCACGGTGAAACTTTCAAGAACACCTTATCACTAACTTGAAACTTAATATCTTGTCATTTCAAATCCACGTGAGATTTTTGCCTATCAGACGTTGCTTTCAACCGATCACAAATCAACTTTACCTTTTCTTCAGTCTCACGAACTAAATCCGGTTTAACAACTCCCTTTTCATTTAATTCTATCCAATACAAAGGAGTTCTACACTTTCTACCATATAATGCTTCAAAAGGTGCCATACGAATATGTAAACTGAAAAATATATAGGATTTTTCCTATATAATTCATTACCTTTTTACTTAAATTTTTTGTTAAAACCAAGTAATTGTTTAATAAATTAATGAGATATGCAAAAATAGGAAATTAGGACATAAAAATTATTAAAATCTGATTTTATACTTTATTATATAGTTTTCATGCATACATGGATTATTTTATATTAATTTGAGCATATTATATTTTTAAGCTATAAAGTGGGCCATGCATTATGAAATTAAATAATAAAATATAAAGTTATATTTAATAATTCATTTTTAATATTTCATTAATAAATTGAGTTTTAATTAATTAAGTAAATTGATTAATTAAAGTGGTTAAATTATATTATTTGGTCCTCTAAACTATCTACTATTTTTGGACAGGTCTGAGAGTTTTGTTCTAATTGCAAAACCATCCAGCTTGGGGACCAAGTCAACCCAATTTTCAGCTGTACATGGATGTCATAAACCATTTTTTTGGTTTAATTATACAAAGTCCTTGAAGAGTTAAAGAAATCTAAGATTTTCCTAAAGATTTGCTGACGAGTCTTAGTCCTGAGTTGTTGTGGCACTCAAATTGACGAAAAATAAAGAGAAAACCAGCCACCTTTCCTCAATTCATGGCCGACCACTCTTGGAGGAAGTTTCAAAGGATGGACACTCTTATTTTTAGCAAATTAGCTCCCTTGCCTCAGCCATAAATAAGAGCTTATTTCTCACTTTTTCAATGATCCCTCAACCCTTCATCTCTCACTCATTCATCATTCTCTCAACTCTTTTAGTTATCTTTCCCCTTCATCATCCTTGCATAAGGATTTTAGCGATTAAACTTCTTAAATAACCCTTGGTCGGTCACCTTGGAGAGCCATTAGCAAAGGAGCAACGCAAAGAAGCAAAGGAGCCTCGTCAGTCAGATTCTTGGGTGACAGCCATTCTAAATTGGATTTAATCTTTCTTTTCTTTAAATTTAATTTAAAGATGTTTGCTATGTTTTCTTTGTTCTTGTTTACAACAATGATAGCTTAATTTTATTTAAGCTAGGATGATTGTTTTGATTAAATAATATTTATTTGATTCATGCTTATAATGTTTGTGCCTCAATCGATCATGTTTGCAATGAAAATCAAGTCTATACTTCGTTCATACGTGATTGAAATGCACCTGAATTAGCTGAGCGATCCTAACTAGACGACAACTAATGGATTCATAATTGAAATGTGCATGCTCAATTTAGATCCTAACCCGATTGAATTGTAGGTTGCATAACAACTCTAACCAAGCTCTGTTATCTGAATAGTTTTTAGATTTGTGTGATTAAGTTGTTTCAAACCTAACACGTCCCTGTTACCTCACACGAATGCTAAGAAACCCTTAGTAAATAAGGATCAATAAAATGCGTATTTACTAAGTAAAGGATTCCGAAGGGACCTAATATGGTTTATAAACTCATGAAAGATCAAGTTGCCATGGAATGTTTTTCTGAATGTTATTAAGTATGTTGGTAATAAATTGAGTTTAATTAAAGTAATTGTCCTAGTTTATTTATGTTACAATTGTTTCAAATTGTGTTTAATTTTACTAAAATCTATTTCAATCATATAGTTTGCGTTAGGATATTTGCATTAGGGATCATTGCATTTAGTTTAATATATTTTAATCACCACTTCTCAACTATATTGTGTTTTGTATTTACCAAATTGTTAATATAATTTTACAAATTAAGTGACTTAGCACAAATACAATGCTTGTGGAGGCGATAACTCGATACTTACTCATTACTTGATAATGACTGTGTACACTTGCACAAACCCTACCGTTACAAGCTTTTGGCACCGTTGTCGGGGATTGTCAACTGTTGCCATTGTCATTTTTTTTTGTGAAATTATTTATTTTCAACTTGATTTATTTCTAACATTACTAACTTATTCTTTTTAATTTTTGTGATTTTCTGTTCAGGTGTTTATGAACATAGATCGAATTATCAATTTACTCCCTGTAGACCCTGCAATTGAGTGAACTTTTAGGCAAAGAAGACGTGAATGAACAGCTCAAAGAGAAGTTGAGATGGACCTTGGAAATCATAATCAAGACTAAGATAATGAGGCCGATAATGTACGAAATCCTATCTTTATTGCCAATGATAGGGATCGATGCATCAGACAATATGCTGTGCCACTTTTCATTGAGTTAAACCCAGGAATTAGAAGGCCAGATATTGAGGCAACCCTGTTTGAATTGAAACTAGTGATGTTTCAAATGCTATAAATGGTGGGCCAATTTAGTGGTATGCCCACAGAAGATCCACATCTCCACCTTCGATTGTTTATGGAGGTGAGTGATTCACTAAAGATAGCCGGTGTGACTGAAGACGCACTGAGGTGGAAGTTGTTTTTGTACTCGTTGCGAGATTGAGCACGAGCCTGGCTCAATTCATTGCCACCAAGTTCCATATCTACATGGCATGAATTAGCAGAGAGATTTTTGGTTCAGTATTTCCCACCTAGCAAAAACGCTAAGTTGAGGAACGAGATCACAACTTTCCAACAATTGGATGACGAGTCTTTGTATGAGGCTTAAGAGCGATTCAAGGAGTTACTTCATAAGTGTCCTCATCCTGGGATTCCTCACCGTATCCAGTTGGAGACATTCTATAATGGTCTCAATACACATACATGATTGATGGTAGATTATTCCGCGAATGGTGCAATTTTGTCTAAGTCTTATAATGATGCTTATGAGATCATCGAGAGGATCGCGAGTAATAACTATCAATGGCCAACAAATCGAACAGCTTCTGGAAGACGCATAGCTGGAGTTCATGAAGTTGAATCCTGCACTTCGTTATCAGCTTAGGTATCATCTATTTCCTCTATGTTAAAATAGTTAACCGCTAATAGTACTAATAATTTTGCAGCTCAGCCACTAAGTCCGTTTGAAGTAGTTTCCTATGTGTACTGTTGGTAAGGTCATTCTTTTGAGAATTTTCCATCAAATCCCGAGTCAGTGTACTATGTGGGGAACCAATATCAAAATAGGAGTGGACGAGGACCCCAGTCCAACTTCTACAATCTTTCATGGCGTAATCATCCTAACTTTTCCTGGACCAACCAAGGAAATAGACCGAACAATAACTTATTACAGCAAAGACCCAACCAATCTCAAGGGTTTAATCAGCAGGATCCAAAATCACCTCAAGCTGAGGCATCAAACAGTTTGAAGAACTTGTTGAAAGGGTACACGGCAAAGAATGACGCTTTGATCCAAAGCCAAGTAGCAACACTGAAAAATTTGGAAAATCGAATGGGTCAATTAGCTACGGAGCTTCGCAATAGACCGCAAGGAAACTTGCCGAGCAATACTAAGAATCCAAGGAATTTAGGTAAAGAACATATCAATGTAGTGGCATTGCGAAGTGGTAAGACTGTAGAACCCCAATTGACTGATGTCAAAGATGAGCATGTTGAAAAGGAGGAAAGTCAACCAGATGTTGAAGTTCCTACACCAAAGGAATCAGAATCTGCAAAGTCTGACAAGGTAAACCATTACATAGTGAATTCAGATATTTTAACATCTTCTTTGGATGCAGATTTACCTACTCAAAAAAGTTGTCCGGTTCAACCAAAAGTTTCATCACCTCCATATCGGCAAAGATTGCAGCAACACCAGCAGAAACATGAGGTGCAATTCAAGAAGTTTTTGGATGTTCTGAAGTAGTTACACATCAATATTTCGTTGGTGGAGGCTTTAGAACAAATGCTGATTTATGTGAAGTTTATGAAGGATATACTGTCCAAGAAGAAATGATTAAGTGAGTATAAGACTGTTGCCTTGACATAAGAGTGCAGTACGTTCCTGCAGAGAAAATTGCCACTAAAATTGAAAGACCCAGGAAGCTTTAATATACCCTTTAACATTGGTGAATCTTACTGTGGTAAAGCTCTATGTGACATAGGGGTGGGTATCAACTTGATGCCTTAGTTTATTTTCAAGATGTTAGGGATAGGTGAAGTAAGACCTACAACTGTGACGTTTCAGCTAGCGGATCGATCATTAGCATATCCCGATGGAAAGATTGAGAATGTTTTGGTAAGAGTCGATAAAATTATTTTTCCTACTAATTTCATTATTTTCAATTTTGAAGCAGATAAGGAAGTGTCGATCATCCTTGGGAGACCTTTCCTAGCCTCGTGAAGAAGGTTAATTGATGTGCAGAAAGGTGAACTCACTATGCGAATTCAAGACGACCAGGTAACTTTTAACATTCTTAAAGAGATGAAATTTCCTAACCCGGCAGAAGAGTGTTCAGTTATAAAAGAAATAGAAACCTTGGTTTCTATGGAAAGCAATTTTGAGGAAGATCCATTGGAGAAAGCCTTAGAGTTTGACCCTTTAGAGGATGAAGAAGGTAAAGAAAATATGGTTTTGATGGAAGCCAATCCGAGAAATTTTATTCAATCCACACGGTTTGAACCGTTGGAGTTAGAAGTCAGAGAATTTGTGCAACCCAAGTTGTTAACCGAAGAACCACCTAGACTCGAACTAAAGGTACTTCTTTCCCATTTGAAATATGTTTATTTAGGTGACTATTCTACTTTGCCTGTGATTATTTCAGCAGAACTAGCAAAAGATGAGGAGGAATAACTGATTATTTTTTTAAAGAAATTTAAGAAAGTAATTGGTTGGACCATAGCTGACATTCGAGGTATAAGCCCTTCTTTTTGCATGCATAAAATCATTTTAGAAGAAGGTGAAAGAGCTCGAATTGATGGGCGAAGAAGGCTCAATCCTATTATGAAAGAAGTTGTGAGGAAGGAAGTGATCAAATGGTTAGATGCGGGAATCATCTATCCTATTTCCGATAGTTCGTGGGTAAGTTCGGTGCAGTGTGTGCTGAAGAAAGGTGGAATCACGATTGTTGAAAATGAGCATAACGAGTTAATTCCAACGAGAACTGTTACTTGTTGGAGAATCTGTATTGATTATAGAAAGTTGAATAAAGCCACTTAGAAGAACCATTTTCTGGATCAGATGTTAGATCCTAAGGTAGTCATGTGATTCCTACATAAGCATGTATTTACACGATTTGGGACAGCAAGAGCTGTTATTAGTGATGAAGGGTCTCACTTTGTGAACAAATGGCTTAAGTGGTTGCTTGAAAAATATGATGTAAAGCACAATATTGCTACTGCTTATCACCCCCAGTCTAATAGGCAAGTTGAAAGAGTGAACCGTGAAATCAAAGGTATCCTTGAAAAGGTAGTACGCCTTAGCAGAAAAGATTGGTCTCAAAGACTTGATGATGCATTATGGGCCTATCGAAAAGCATTTAAGACTCCGTTAAGAATGACTCCTTATCGGTTAATCTTTGGAAAGGCATGTCATTTGCCATTAGAGTTGGAGAATAAAGCTCACTGGGCTTTGAAGCAGTTGAACTTTAATCTTAAGCAAGCTAGTGAGAGAAGAATGTTACAACTTGATGAGTTAGAAGAGCTGAGGTTGTTTTCCTATGAGAATGCCAAAATGTGTAATGAAAGATCAAAGAGATGGCATGATACTTATATACAACTTCACGAGTTCAAAGAAGGTCAGAAGGTGTCGTTGTTTAATTCAAGGTTGAAGTTATTTCCTGGGAAGCTGAAATCCCGATGGAAAGGACCCTTTACCATCTACCGAGTTTATCCTTACGGAGCTATTGAATTATACGACAATTATGGAGGTACGTTTAAAGTTAATGGTCAACGTTTCAAACAATACTGGGATGGTGAAGATGAGCAAATTGAATCCTCGCTAATCTTAACAGACCCTTAATTTTTCATGAACTCATTGTATAAATAAATAATTAGAACTTATTTTCTTAATTTATTACATTTAATTAATTCTGTGTAAGGAGATTGGAACTTAAGCGGGACCGCTGTGACCCCTCTAACCTTTCCTGGGAATTAATTTAATGTAATTTGTTAAGAAGAAATTTTCTAATTAAAATTTTTAAGTTTCATTTTGTTCAGTTTAAATTGTAAATTTTTATGTTAATAAAGGGGGTCAAATTTGGCACAAGTACTAATCAGGTTTTTTTAAGATACAGTTTGAGTTTAAGGCCTAATACAATAAAAAAGAGGAAAAGAATATTAGGCCTTGCCGTCACACCCATTACTTGCCGCCAAAGTAAATTTAATGTAGCTAAATTTTTACTACATGTTGCCCTAATTTTTCCCTATATAAACCCCTATTTATTCTACTAATTTTCATAATCCTCAAAGCAATTTGCTTCCACCCTAAAAATCCCTAAATCTCTTCTTTGTGTCGTCAACCTCAAATCCCAAAAGAAACCCTAGTCCTTTTCATTCTTTTTACCAAAATTCCCTATTGTTGCCGCAAAGAGATCGCCACCGCACCATCCTTGCTGTCGCAAGATTTTTGCCGTAGCAAGTTATACCAACTCTGCCGATTTATTTTTTCTCTCTTGTGCAGAAACTCTGCTGAATTTTCAAGAAAGTACCATGTCTCACAAAAGAACTAGATCGTCAAAGACTACTCCTAAAAACCCGATCGTGGTTGATGAAGAAGTGAAAGAGCGATATGATTCAATTTTCAAGCATCACCTATGATGCTGGAAAAAAGGTTTTAATCTGAAGAGCAATGATGTGATGGTTGTTCTTGTGCTAATTAGAAAGATAATCAATGCTCTCAAATGAGAACGATTCTGTGATGCTCATTCACTTCTCGATGATGAACTAGTTTGAGAATTCTATGCTATTTTGACTACGCAAGATGCTACTGAAGTCGTCGTTTGAAAGAAAAAGATACCTCTTACTTCTAAGTCCATCAACGATTTGTTTAATTTACCTGTTGTTGAAGAAGATGAGTACTACCCTATGATGAACAATATCAATTGGAATTTTCTTCAACAAGTGCTTGATGTTGTGACAAATCTGGGATCCCAATGGATTATAAGAAAGTATGGGATCCATTCTTGTCAAAGAGAATACACGAAACCAGTAGAAAAGTTATGATTTTATTTTGTTCGCTATAGTTTTATGCCTATCTCACACAGTTCCACCATCTCGATGGAACGGATGCTCTTTTTACATACAATTTTAACAGAAAAGTCCAGTAATGTTGGGAAAATTATCCTCAAGGAGATTCATGATTGTGATAAAAAGAAGGCAGGAAGTGCTTATTTCTCATCATTGATCACTTCACTTTGCTGAAGGGCCTGTGTTAAAACACAAGTAAATCTGAAGGGGCAGTATGTCCAAGGGTGTATTACAAGTCATGATCTTGAAAGATTAGTAGAAAGAGTGCATGAGTTGAACCAAGGCGAGCAAGAGGAACCAACTGAGCCAGAAATTGAAGAGTCAACAAATAAAACAGAAACTAAAGATGATTTAGTTGCAAACACTGAAGAAGAAGAATCTGATAAGGAACCAAATAGTTCTCAACCAGCTAAAGGAGTTGAAAACCCTGAACCTAGGGTTAAGCCAAAAGAAGAACCAGTCAAGCTAAGTGTTGAACTTGAATATACAACTCCCATGCCGACTTCTGTAAGTACTTCAAGGAAATCAGAGTTGTCAATTTTGATGGATATGTCCAAATTCATGCACAATCAGCAACAAACTTACTGGAAATATGCAAAAATTAGAGATGATTCAATTCAAAATACTTTTAAGAATATCTCTAATACTTTTGTTCCTGAGTTCCCAGATGCTATGTTTGAGACATGGACGGAATAGACTGACAATGTAAGCGAAGATGGAGCTAAAGAAGACAAGGGGAATAAGTCAGAAAAATAAAAGGGGGGATTCTTGTCTTGTTATTTATTTAATTATTTTTAGGTGTTTAGGAATTTATTTCTGTGGTAATTAGGATTTAATTTTTGCAAAATAAAACATAGCAAGCATGAATAAATAATTCTTTAGAAAGAAAAAGATTAAGTGATGTGGGAATGGGAATGAACATGTCTAGGATTAGGTTATTAGGAAAGACTTGGTATTTAAGCAGTCTTAATGACTCACCTCTCTTTCTTTACAACCCTACTTGGTGTTCAGTTTTCATTCACTACTTTATTCTCGCAATGAGAACATTGTTTCTTTTTAAATGGGGTAAGGCAAATAATTGCTCGAAATTTTTAAAATTTTCAAAATTTTCAAGTATGTTTCAAATCATTTCTTTCATAAGTACGTTTTAATAATGAATGTTTAGAGAAATTCTTTTTAATAAGATAGCTTGTATGCAAGCATGAATTATGATTTTATATGAGTGATTGTATGTTATCATGAAAAATGGAATGTTTTTATGATCTTAGTCTTAGGTAATGTTTGCCATGAAAACTTAGTGTCCCTTGAGATTAGACATGCATAAAGGTTTATATATTTATAATTAACTTAGTAACTTTCTTGAGGTGAAATCCTAGGGGACATAAAAATCTAAAATGATATAGGCACCATTTTTCATTGGATCGTTTGAGTCTTTTCAAGCCCACCTTATGATATTAGACCCTTAAAACTATAATTTTGAGCTTAAAGGCCATTTCATTGTAATAAACCTACATTATAAGCCAGTACCATATTTTTCAAATTATCCTAATTTTGTGCACCTATCTTAACTAAAGTTGTCTTGGGAATCAACATTTGAGGAAATTTTCATAAAGATGTATATGCTCATGCTTACAAAAAAAAAACAACAACAAAGACAAAGAAAGAGTGAAGAAAAATTTGCTCAATCTCCAAAAAGAAAATGTATGAGTATGAGTTCAAAATAAGTTTGGGGGAATTCCACAGGTTCACTTGAAGAAAAAAGTTGAATTTCGAGAAATCCAAGACAAGTTAAAGGTTAAGATTTTGAAACCAAAATGTCTCATCTCTTAAAATCCCCACCTTTAACTGAGCCCCATTACAACCTTATAAAAGACATAATGATTTGATGATTATGTCACCTACATTAGTGGAGAGGAAATATTAAGTTCAACATATGAAGATCATAAATAAGTCTTATGATTGTTTTGCTTGATTGATGAGAAATTGTGTTGAATGAAGAATATTATCTATGGCTATGACATACATGCAAACTATGATTCATGTTGACATATCTTGAAACTTAGAATAAAATTTTCAAAATGTTTGTATATGAGTTACTTCTTAATAAAGAAGGTCTATGAGCATGAATTTATTGATGCATGATTATGAGACAAAGATTGATGCTACTTACACTCTTAGCAAAATTTTCCTTAGCAAGACCTTGTGTTGTGCATGAAAATTACTCGGGACGAGCAATGATTTAAGTTTGGGGGTGTGTAAACTAAAAAATATATAGGATTTTTCCTATATAATTCATTAGCTTTTCACATAAATTTGTTGTTAAAATAAAGTAATTGTTTAATAAATTAATGAAATAAGCGAAAATATGAAATTAGGACATAGAAATTATTAAAATGTGATTTTATACTTTATTATATAGTTTTCATGCATAAAATGGCTTATTTTATATTAATTTGAGCATATTATATTTTTAAGCTATAAAGTGGGCCATGCATGATGTAATTAAATAATAAAATATAAAGTTATATTTAATAATTCATTTTTAATATTTCATTAATAAATTAGGTTTTAATTAATTAAGTAAATTGGTTAATTAAAGTGGTTAAATTATATTATCTAGTCCTCTAAACTATCTACTTTTTTTGAACAGGTCTGAGAGTTTTGTTATAATTGCAAAACCGTCCAAATAGGGGACCAAGTCAACCCAATTTTTGGCTGCACATGAATGTCATAAACCATTTTTTTGGTTTAATTATACAAAGTCCTTGAAGAGTTAAAGAAATTAGAGATTTTCCCAAAGATTTGCAGATGACCGAGTCTCAGTCCTGAGTTGTTGTGGCACTCAAATTGACCACAAATCAAGGGAAAATCAACCACCTTTCCTCATTTCACGGCCGACCACTCTTGGACGAAGTTTCAAAGGATGGACACTCCTATTTTTAGCAAATTAGCTCCCTTGCCTTACCTATAAATAAGAGCTCATTTCTCACTTTTTCAATCATCCCTCATCCCATCATCTCTCACTTATTCATCATTCTCTCAAATATTTTAGTTATCTTTCCCCTTCATCATCCTTGCATAAGGATTTTAGCAATTAAGCCTCTTAAAGAACACTTGGTTGGCCACCTTGGAGAGCCATCAGCAAAGGAGCAACCCTAAGAAGCGAAGGAGCCTCATCAGTCAGAGTCTTGGGTGACAGCCACTCTGAATTAAGTTTAATCTTTCTTTTCTTTAAATTTAATTTAAAGATGTTTGCTATGTGTTCTTTGTTCTTGTTTACAACAATGATATCTTAATTCTATTTAAGATAGGATGATTATTTTGATTAAATAATATTTATTTGATTCATGCTTATAATGTTTGTGCCTCAATCGATCATGTTTTCAATTAAAATCAAGTATGTAATTCGTTCATACGTGATTGAAATGCACCTACATTAGCTGAGCGGTCCTAACCAGACGACGGCTAATAAACGCATAATTGAAATGTGCATGCTAAATTTAGATCCTAACCCGATTGAATTGTAGGTTGCATAAAAATTCTAACCAAGCTCTGTTATCTGCATAGTTTTTAGGTTTGTGTGATTAAATTGTTTCAAACCTAACACGTCCCTATTACCTCACACAAATGCTAAGAAACCTTTAGTAAATAAGGATTAGTAAAATGCATATTTACTAAGTAAAGGATTTCAAAGGGACCTAATGTGGTTTTCAAACTCTTGAAAGATCGAGTTGCCATGGAATGTTTTTCTGAATGTTATTAAGCATGTTGATAATAAATTGAGTTTAATTAAAGTAATTGTCCTAGTTCATTAATATTATAATTCTTGCAAATTGTGTTTAATTTTACTAAAATCTATTTCAATCATATAGTTTGCATACTTAGGATAATTTGCATTAGGGATCATTGCATTTAGTTTAATATATTTTAATCACCACTTCTCAACTATATTGTGTTTTTTATTTACCAAATTTTTAATATTATTTTACAAATTAAGTGACTTAGCACAAATACAATCCCTGTGGATACAATAACTCGATACTTACTTATTACTTGATAACGATTGTGTACACTTGCACAAACCCTAGCGTTACAGAAGACTCGCTTGAAATCTATTGTTGTAAGCGAACTTTGCTAGCCACAAATGTTACTCCCAAATACCACTGAACTCAATCACACAACTTCACAACATATCTTCTAAAACTTGAATTACCCTTTCCCACTGACCATCTGTTTAAGGATGATAAGTCGTATTAAAACTAACCTTCGATCCTAAAGCTTCTTGCAAACTCTTCCAAAATCTCGAAGTAAACCGTGGATCCCAATCAGAAAATAATTGAAACTGGAACCCCATGAAGACGAACAATCTCAACAATACACAACTCTGCTAACCTCTACAAAGAATAATTAGTACGCACAGCTAAGAAATGCACGCTCTTCGAAAATGGATCCACTATAACCCAAATCAAATCCTTCTTTGATGGAGTCAAAGGCAAACTTGAAACAAAAATATATAGTGATCCTTTCCCACTTCCATTTAGGAATCGCAATCAGCTACAACAAACCTTAAGGAAACTAATGTTCAACTTTTACCTTTTGAAAAACCAAACATCGAGTCACAAAATCTGTAACATCACACTTCAAAACAGGCCACCAATAAACCTCTCTAAGACCATAGTACATCTTACCAGTACTGGGATGCATAACATAAGGGCTACTATATGCCTCAATAAGAATCGCTTGCCTTAAATGTACATCATGCGACACACACAACCTACCTCAAAAAATTAAGATACCATCACTATCAACTCCGAAATTTCCCTTAACACCTTGCTCAACCTTTTGGATCCTCTTTAATAACTCGCCATCTAAACATTGCTTCACCTTAATTTGTTGAGACAAAGTTGGCTTCACTTGTAGTTCAGTTAACAAACCACCACCACTACCCAAACTTAAATGTGCAAATATAGCTCTCAATTTCGACATCAACTTCCTACTCAAAGCATCAACAACTTCATTCAATTTACCAGGATGATACTTTATCACACAATCATAATCCTTTAACAACTCAATCCAACAACGCATTTTCCTTAAATTCAACTCCTTTTGGGTAAGGAGGTACTTAAGGCTATTATGATCTATATAGATAACACATTTCTCTCCATACAAGTAGTGGCGTCAAATCTTAAGTGCAAAAACCATAGCGGCTAACTCCAAATCAGGAGTGGGATAATTGCGCTTATGAGTCTTCAACTGCCTCAAAACATAAGCCATAACTTTTCCCTCTTGCATTAACACACAACCAAGACCCAAATATTGAGCATCACTATAAACCAAAAAATCTTTTCCAGGCTCTAGTTGAATCAACACTAGTGCCTTAGTTAAAACTTCCTTGAGTTGCTCAAAACTTTTCTGCCTAACATCAATCCATTCAAACACCACATCTTTCTAAATTAGTTTCGTTAAAGGTGCATCAATAAGGGAAAACACTTCAAAGAATCTACGATAATAGCCAGCCAAACCCAAGAAACTCCCAACTTTAGTAACACTCCTAGGCGGCTTCCATTCTAAAATCGCCTCTATTTTCTTTGGATCCACTCGAATCCCTTCTACTAATACAACATGACCTAAAAACATGACTTCCTTAAGCCAAAATTCAGACTTATTTAACTTTGCACACAAATGCTTATCTCACAGAATCTACAAAACAACCCTTAAATACTCGTTGTGATCCTTCTTAGAACGAGAATATACCAAAATATCATCTATAAAGACCACAACGAATTGATCCAAGTACGAATGGAGTACTCGGTTCATTAAATACATGAACACGGTAGGGGCATTAGTTAATCCAAATGGCATCACCAAAAACTTATAGTGCCCATATCAAGTCCTAAAAGTAGTTTTCAACATATCAGACTCTTTCACCTTCTACTGATAATACCCAGATCTTAAATCAATCTTAGAAAGCACCGTTGCAACTCTAAACTGATCAAACAAATCATCAAGTCGAGGAAAATGATACTTATTCTTAATAGTTAAATTATTCAACTACCTATAGTCAATACACATTCTTATCGTACAATCCTTCTTTACTAACAAGACTGGTGCACCCCACAGAGATACACTCGGTATAATAAACTCTCTATCAAGTAACTCTTGTGACTAAATCTTTAACTCTTTGAGCTCTTTTTGTGTCATACGATAGGTGTACTAGGATAAAGCTCAATTCCAAACTGAACTTCACGATCCAATGGCAAACCTGATAATTCCTCAAGAAACACTTCAGGAAAATGCCTAACAATATGAATATTCTAAACCCTCAACTCCTTACTAATCGAATTCATCACATAAGCCAAATAAGCTTCACAACATTTACAAATCGACTTCTCAACATTCATAGCCGAAACCATATTAGACATAAAACCCGGTCTTTCACCAACAACAATAATTTCCAACCTATCACTTTTTCTCAAAGTAATTTGCTAAGTCTCAAAATCTACCCTAGCTTTATGCTCAATTAACCAATCCATACCAAACATAACATCAAATCCATAGAAAGAAAATTCCATAAGATCAACAGAGAATACATTGACATCTACAGTAAACTTTACTCACTACTAAACTATCACCAAAATAACTAATGACAGTCATACCCAAACCAATAGTATCAATAGGGATCCCTAACTTATATGCTAATTAACTCATAATAGACAAATGCATTGAACCAGAATCAACCAAAGAAAACAATGGAATAGATTGCAAAGTAAAAGTACCTATAATAACATTAGCCGAATTCTGATCCTCCGGCTACCTAATGGTGTAAACCCAAGTTGGACCTCCAGATTCAACTTGAGTAGCAATAGTATGAGCTAAAATTTGCTGCCCAACCAGTCTCCCATTACCTCTACCGAAACTATGGCCTCTAGCAGGCATAGAAGTGGGTGCCAAACATTAAGTCTGCAAAACTTCAACTCTATTCGAACAATCCCTAAGGAAATGTTCCTTTGAACCACATTTAAAATATCCATCCGTCAACTTACGACAATCTCCAAAATGCCTACGCTCACAATACACACAAAGCGGCCATCGAACCACTAGTACTAACCATTGTACGACTCTATTATCTAGATTGACTGGGCTGGGATCCACGTGTCATTCCCCTACTAGAATCAGAACGCACCATCCAAAGCTCTCTTACCAGAATCAGTAACCACAGAATGAGGCGCCTCAGCTAAAGTCTCTTCTACTGCCTTAGCTCTCTCAACTATCTCATCAAACATCTCTACATCCTGAGGTACTAAGTAAATCCAAATATCAAGATTAAGACCAAAACGGAACCTCTCCGAAAGTATCATCTTTGGATCATACTATCTAAGTCATACAAACTTAGCCTCTTAATCAACCATAGATTATCCTCCATATACTTCTCGTCTATAAATTTCCTCTTAAAAACCTTGAGAAAGTAATTCCAAATTATCCTATCAGAAACAATACATCTCATAACCGTATTCCACTAATGATGAGCCTCACCATCAAGTAAGGACACCGCACAACCTAACTTTTCCTCATCAAAACAGCACATCTGCTCGAGGATCTTTTTAACTTCTTTCAACCAGTACTCAGCTATGATCGAATCAATACCTTTTACTCTCGAAAATTCTTTACCACCCAACGCCCAAAGATGTTCAAGCAGCAACCCACGATTCACAAGAGCAGGGTTAGCACAAGCAATCTGCTAAAAGGTTCCTATTATGGATCCCATCAGAAGGCCTACACCCTCATCAAGGATATTTACTCCACATGGCGGCACAGAGAGTTGCAGAGGATATACCATCCTCTTCAGCACTAGCTCTAACATTAGCATGTCTAGAAGGCATGTCTAATAATCTAGCATACAAACAACAAGATAAACAATGTGAGTGGCAAGATGATGATTCAAGTCTCATTCCTACAAGCAAAATTTAGGATTAAGACAATGTGTTCCCATTCCTACCCCACATGCAATTCAATCAAACTATATGAAATAATTCTCATACAATTCTAAGAGGGTTATATTAGCCATTTCATGAAAGTAAGGAAATGTAAACTCATGATTTTCGAAACTCAACACACACAACAATCACCTAGGTCTGAGAATTGATGAACCTAGTTCTGATACCACCAAAAGTAACACCCTATACCCGACCCGGTCAACAAGCCCAAATATGAGATGTCACACCATCGTCTTATGTCACATACATCAAGTAGAAAGTTCATGCTAAACAAAACGTCTAACTTTTCATTGTTCGTATAGGTTTTAAGACACTCAAACTTGATAGATATCATTTTTTCATATAAAACTTACAACAATTAGTCTTTTAAACATTTCAAAACATGCATGAGGTCCATTTAGTAAAATTTCCAAAACTTGTCCGTAGGTATCAATATTGACACTTGGGTATCGATATTTTCCCAGGGTAGTTTCGATACCACTTAGAAAAATGATACCAAACTTGCAGTCTATTTCGCAATTAAAATACCAAAGTCTCAAGAATTATTGATACTTGTCATGAATATTGATATTTTAACCTCGAGTATCAATACTCGAGTAAAGGTATTGATACCAAATCTCTATTTTGATTTCCTGCATGTAAGCACAGAGGTACCGATTTTTAAAACTCGATTATCGATAACCTTATTTCAGACCTAAAAAATGCAGCAGACGTAAGCGAATAGTCCACTTTTATTTAGTTTCTAAACATCATGTATCAAATATTTAGTCAAAGAATCATCCAATGATTAAATTCGACAGTTCAAAACATCAAAAATGTGTCCGAGCTAGAAACACCGTGCCATCATCAATGTTTATAAAGCTAAGCATAATCATAAATCTTAAACCTTATAAACAAAAGCAATAACCAGAAAAATGTCTAGAAAATAACATGTCTACAAACAAGTCTACCACATTTCCTTTTCCCCAAAACATAAGTAAATAAAGAACACCTATAAAGTAACACAAAAATTGCTTGGATCACCTCTTGGAAAACCACACCGCTCACACAGGCACAAAACTAATTTGCAATGGGTAAAGAAGGGAGTGGGTGAGCTTAACAAGCTTAGCAAATGATTAGAATAACCACATCGCAAACATAACATCGTGCATACGCAAGACAACCAGAGTACCTATCCATGCATTATTTACTAGTTCATCTAGACAACATTTTCATTCTCATGCAAACATATATCATGTAACATACATTTTTAATCAAGCATATATTACATTTCACACAAGTCGCATATAATAATAAATTAGCAATGTCGAAACCATTTTTATTTTTAGAAAAAAACAAAAATTATTTGTCGATGAAAATTTGGAGTCGCCACCAATCTTTTATTAAGATGTGATTGGATCACCTAGAATGACTTTGGTCTACGAGTTTTAGAAAAATAGGTTCGGGAGTCAGTTACTTACGAGGAAGGATTAGCACTCTCATAACGCCCAAAATTTGGTACCAAGTTGATTAATTAGTGTCGTAATGTCGAGAATTAATAAATATGATCCTTAGTTAAATTAAATTATTTATTAAGACTTTCTCATTTAAAAAAAAAGAAAATATCACACCCAATGCGTTAGGGCACAATATTTTATTCCTTTCAAGATGAGTTGGTCCAAAAAACTCGTGTAATAAAACATAAGAAAATATTTAATTGTTTAAAATTATGAAGAAATCGCAGCCCAATACGTTAGGGCACGATTTCCTAAAATCCCAAATATTCAATACTTCCTTTATTATTATTATTTTTTAAAAATCTCTATCTCGAGAAATCAACGTATCACATACAATACATTAGGACACAACATATTGAATTCCCGATGACAAGTTTTATTTTGTTTGATCAAAGAGTAATTCTCGATTGTTAGATTTAAGAAAATCGGAACCCAATACGTTAGGGCTCAACTTTCTTGAAAATCCTAAATACGAGTATTATCTCTATTTTGAAATGTTCTATTTTTAAATTCGAGTAAAAAGATGATGTGATTGAATGTATGCATAAATGCTACAATAACAAATACATCAATGGCATAGAAATAATATAAATAAATAAATAAATGAAATTAATATACAAAAAAAACAATAATCCATGATTTGCAAAGTATCAAATAAATGAACAAAATATAAATGAAAACATAAATCAATAAACAAATGAAGGAAATAAAAAATAAAAAAATACAAAATATATACATTGAAATTATGAGGAATAAAAGACAAACATATGATTTACATATAAAATTTTGGATTATAAATTTATACAAACAAAATACATAAGAAAAATATATAAATGTGTACATATAAATTATAAAATATGCATTAAAAATATAAGTATGTATTTAAGCATTTTCTAAAATAAAAAACATAGATATATATGTATATATATAAATATAAAAAAATATTCATTAGAAAAAAATATATAAATATATACATGTACATATATAAAAAAATAATTATCTACATATATATAGATTATAAAAAAGATAATTACATATATATAAAAACAAATAATAATAATTACATATATTGAAATTAATTAATTTAGAAAAATATATATAAAAAAATTATGAAGAATAATATAAGAAAACATACGTATATACATATTCATAAAAGTAAAAAATATATATAAAAGTGTATATATATGCATATAAAAGTTAGGAAATAAAAAATGTATATGTATATAAAATGTAAATGTATATATATGTATATAAAAGTTATGCAAATAGAATAATATATATAATATGCATGTGTTTATAAAAGCTTTTTTTAAACAAATGTATGTATATATATTATTGTAAAAAAATATGCGTATGTATATATATAGTAATAATAATAACAATAATAGTAATAACTTAATAACAAGAAAATCAAATTTAATAAAAATAAATAATAAATAAAAAATAAAAAAACTAAATCGAGCTTTGAAATAAATTCTGGGCCTAAATCCGCAAATAAATGAAGTCGAAAGGACCCTATTGAACACACCAAAGAAAATAAAAATGCAAGAGAAAGAGAAATTTGAGGGAATACTCTTAAGAATTATTATTACTCCAAACTTCCGTCCCCTACAATGAAGGGAGAGGCCTCTATTTATAGTTGAGCCTCCCCAAATCCAACGGTACAGATCAATTACATTGACGGCTAAGATTAAAGGGTATCTACAAATTAAATCTCTAAGATTACAAAATCATATCTTCTAAGATTGTATATCATATCTAAGATTGCATTTATCATATCTAAGATTGTATATCATATCTAAGATTGCACATCCTTGAAGATTATGTTTCCATAAGCTTGTAGATGGACCTTCTACCTTTTCAAGTAATGGACCATTCCGATCGGGCCAAATGATATAATTTTGTACTGGAATTAGGCTTTATTTTATTATTGTGAGCCCGGGCTAAAATTGGGTATTACAGCTGCCCCTCTTTGTACGTTGCCGTGTAACAGGAACGGAGCAAAGACTTTAGAAATGACCAATTTTTGCCCGCTCACGCTGGATCTTGGTGCTCTTATTCTTCAAGCAGCCACATTCCATCCTACTGCATCTTCAAAGGCATAGGAACTAGTGCTTCAATCTACTCCACTGCAACTTCAGGGAGATAAGACTTATAGCTTCAACTTGATCTGCTGTCACTTAAAGATGAATTTGATGTGATCTGCTTTGCCACAATCTCAGTGAGATAAAATCCATCATTCTAATCCACTCCACTACAACTTTAGGGAGATAAGATTTGTTCATTCAGTCTACTTCACTGCAATTTTAGGGGGATAAGACTTTCTTACTCAGTCTGCTCCACTGCAACTTCAGGGAGATAAGACCCGATGTGATCTACTCTACTGCAACTTCAGAGAGATAAGATCTGTAGTTTTAATCTGCTCTACTGCAACTTTAGGGAGATAGGACTATTGGCTTTAATATGCTCCACTGCAATGCCAAAGAGATAGGATTCGCTGCCCTCAGCTTTAATCCGCTCCACTTTAGCTAATCTAAGCCTTAACGCCAGGAAGATAAGATTCCCCGTCATGGCTTCAATCTACTCTGCTACAACGCCAGGGAAATAAGATTCGCCGTTGTGGCTTCAATCTTTTTCATTGCAACGTCAAGGCAATAAGACTGATATCTTCGATCTGCTTCACTGCCAGTATAGGAAGGCAAGATCTGCTGTTTTAACCTACTCCACTGCTGCTCAGGGAGATAAGGCAGGAGTTTTCGATCTGCTTCCCTGCCAGTATAGGAAGGCAAGATCTGCTATCCTTAGTCTGCTCCACTGTAACCTAGGGAGGCAAGACTGGTTCCTTCAATCTGCTTCACTGTCAGTACAGGAAGGCAAGATCTGCTATTTTCAACCTGCTCCGCTGTAATCCAGGGAGGCAAGGCTGGTGTCTTTGATCTGCTTCGCTGCCGGTACAGGAAGGCAAGATCTGCTATCTTCAATGATCTGTTCTCTGGGTAATATGACTTGTATAATGCATTTTATGAACCTAATTATGCCTAGAGATTAGGATGTCATGATTAGAATGAATCAAATGCTCCTAACTAGACCTGTCTGAATGATGCTTGCATGAATGCAGAGTTTTTTTTTTAGAATGATCCTTTTTAATGCTTAGGTTATCATTGCTCGCTGTTCATTAAGGCTTTAACATCGACACGTCAGAACACCATTTTATTCGACTGGTATTTCCAAAGAAATACTCACAGATTGCCCCCACTGTAATCCTCCAGATTCAATCCACTAGGACATAAAATTCGTACTATCTTCCTCCCACTGATACCCAAGGGCAAAAAGATCTAGCCTTTTCTCAATCCTTTGCTATAGAATTTAAGGATATAGAATGTGAAATTCTTTGGTCCTTTACACCATTCACAGGGTGTCATACCAAATGCCTATGCATAAATGAAAGATTCTCTTCTCCGATAAAACCTCTTCTTATCACTCGGTGATCATTGCTTATTTGTTCGTTGAAGCCTTGTCACCAACACGACATCAATGTTTGGACAACAAAATCTGATAGGATAGTCTTAATTTAGACTTTTCCTTCTTAGAGATTTCAACCTTTAAACTTGGTGTGTTCTAAACAACAGTCCTGTTTCAGGCTCCTGTATTATTTAGAAACTTCTAGAGTAATATGCAAAACCTCCATTGTGAAAGTTTTATTAGTCCATTAATTATTATTCCAATGCAACATGCTTGCAAAAAGGTCATAACAATGGATGAGAATACAATTGGTTCTGAGCATAGCTCGAAAGGAATAGATTATCAAAAATAGTAAACAAAGAAATTGATTGGGAATATGTATCTTGGAAAAGAATGAAGTATTCCAAGAACAACAAATTCAATAGTATAAAAAATTGCGTGCCCCAGATATCGCAGCTTGAGCTTCTCTGTACAAACTTTTAGTGTTTGACATGTGTTTAGGAGATCTATAGTACTCTGTCGATGTCCCAAGATGTTGTCTACCCTTTCCTGTTGCTTCAAGATCAGCATATGCCCCAATATGATCAAAATTTGAACTGTTCTGATCACCTCATGCCCCATTCTGATCAATATTTGAGCCGCCCTTTTTGGGTTTTCAACTCAAATCCCCTTTGGTCTCAAGGCACCCTTTGCGGGTTTTCACCTTGGCCTCTCCATTTTCTTTCCTTTTTTTGCTTTTTTTTTAAATTTTGAGATATTTTTGATTGAATCTGAGCTCATAGGATTAGGCATGTCCTTGTTATCCTTTTTGATCAAAATCGATGCTTTTCCAAATAAGGTCTTCCACATAAGGTCCTTCTTAGGTTGGGATGAAGTTCTTTTTGTATGGGAAGGATCTTCTTCAATACTAGGTCTCTCTCAAGGAATTCTCTAGGACAGACCTTTTTTGTGAACTTGCATCATTTACTTTTGGCGCATTTGACCATGATGGACAACTTTGAACATTCCTCTTAAATCGGAATTGGATTCAAAAACTCAGAGAGAAAGAATTTTGTCTTCAATAGGCAAAACTGTGATGGGCCCAAGAGAAAGGCATTGCCCCGGCAGAGTTTTTTTTTCTGTGCCATCTTTTTTTTGGGCGATATGGCGTTAATCGTGAATAGACTGCAAACTTTTGATATTATGCTGTCAGATATGATCCTTTTGGCGTTCCATATGATTCTTCAAGAATTTGCTAACTGTCGACTTTGAATTGATGACCGTCAGACTCTTTTGGCGAGATCAACCAAATGACCTTCATGCTTCACATAAGGAGAAGTCATGTATCCCAATGATTTTTTTGTAGGGTAAGATCCGTTTCTCGACTTGTTCTACCATCCTTAACAAGTTCAGAAATAGGCTACAGTCTATGTCATCTTCAAAGTTATGAGATCCCTCTAAACACTTATCTCACTCAAAAGAAGATTCTAAGTCTGTAGCAGCATCACTCATGTAATTGATATCTGGGGACCCATAGTAAGTGCAAAAGAATATACAAAAGAATGTACGAATTTACGAATATGATTATGAATGAAAGAATGATGTGGAAGAAAATCCAAAAGAATAATTACTCGCAAAGAATGAAAGAATATTGGCTCAAAAATAAATGCAAAAATGTATTTTATTAGAATAATGATGTTCAGACATGAGCCTCTTTCACAATGGAATTCCTATCATTTTTAGGCTAAAAACAACAAGAATGTTCTGAACATTACTCTAAATAAGCTCTAAAGACTACAGAGATTTCTTCCGCAATCCAATTATTTCAACACTCCCAAATTTATAAGGGCGGACATCTAACAAGGTCCCTTTTCAATTGTGTCTTCGTATATGACATGGATGTGAACCCTTCCCAACCTCTTCATATATTGCATTCACCCCATTATCAATCGTGATTGGGTAGCGGATTTTCTGCATTAGATGAGTCATCCAACTTGACAATACCCATGTTGATGAATTTTTCAATTAGCTTTTTGAAGGTAATGCAATTCTCTATTGAGTGCCCTATAATTCCCGCATGGTAATCACATTGTACGTTCACATCATACCACTTGGGGTGCGGAGGTTGTGGAGGTTTTAAGTAGGAAAGGGCAGCAATGTGTGCATTGAGCAAGTCCTTATACGACATCGGAATTGGTGTGAACTGGAGCTTCTCAGTACCTTGTTTCACTCCAAGTTCTTGTCTCAATGAACCTTGTTGGTTATCAACCATCTTTCTCGGCTGATTCACCGTAATCGTCTTTGAATAATTGGTGTTATTGACCTCATTTTCCTTTTTCTTCGAGGTTAACCTTCTGCTACCTATTCCAGCATCTATCTTTCCACTTCTGATAGCATTTTCTATCGTTTCACCATTCATAATTATGTCAGAAAAGCTTTTAGTAGCACTTCCTAACATATGCATAATGAATGGGGCCTTCAATGTGTTAACGAAAAGCATTGTCACTTCTTTCTCTAGAAGAGATGGCTGAACTTGAACGATAACCTCCCTCCACCTCTTTGCGTATTGCCTAAAACTTTCACCGGGTTTCTTTTCCATATTTTGTAGAGTGATTCAATCAGATTCCATGTCAGTTACATGACTGTACTGTTTTATGAATGCCTGTGCTAAATCTCTCCATGAATTAATCCTGGTACGGCTCAATTGATTGTACCACTTGGATGCTGCCCCTGTGAGGTTGTCCTGAAAACAATGTATTAGCAGTTGGCCGTTATTAACATACCCAGTCATCCGTCTACAAAACATAGTAATATGAGCTTCAGGTCCACTAGTTCCACTGTACTTCTAAAACTCTGGCATTTTGAACTTGTGAGGGAGTATCAAATCTGGAACCAACCTCAATTCTTTAGCATCAAACCCCTGGTAGCTCTCAATACATTCTATCGCTTTAAATTTCTCTTCCAACCATTTGTACTTTTCCTCTAGCTATTTTGGCAACTCATCCTTCACTTTTTCTTTTCCCGCTGTTTCATTGAAGTAAGGAATAGCCGTATTGACAAGGTTGTCTCCGGGGTTAGAGCCTGATCCAACTTGAAAATTCATTGGCATTGAAGCACTGGCCTGAAACTGCTGAGGCCTAATGGTGACAGAGGATTTGCGCCGACATTCCTCAACTTGCTGAGGGGTAAAGCCTGGAGGATAGACAGGTCCCTCACTATCTCCTTCTTCAACATTAAGCGTAGAGCTTTTTCCTTTATCAATTCCTCCAGTCAGCAACTGAGTTAACTTAGCCATCATATTCCCCTGAGATTCCATCATTTTGTCCATCAAATTTTACAGAATCTTCTCGAGCTGCTCCTTCATTTGCTGCTAAAGCTGATCCTTCATTTCTTTTTGGAATTGTTCGAGCTTTTCTAATCTTTGGTCCATACTTCTTGATTTTGCCCGAGTACCGTAATGGTGTTTGGTTGATTGGTTGGTTTCCAGGTTAACTGAGGAACGATTTTAATCGATTAGACTATTTTAGTGGACTTTAATGCGTATAATGTCATGTAATACGAATGCATGCAATGAATGCATAAAGAGACGTTGATTCTGATTCAATTTCATTTAGAAAACTTTACTAGAAAAAAATCTCTTTACATAAAATGGATATTTATACGGCCTTGCCCTCATAGGCGGAGACATTCGATCCTCTTCTTCGAGTGTTAAGATAAATCTCACAAACTCTTCAAAAAGACATCTCTTCTATCTCCTTTTTACTCGATCCGGGCCGCAACTCGTTGCTCACTCATCCTCGTGATGCTCGTTGGCTTCTCTTTAAGATAATTCAGCGGCTCTCGAATAATCTTTGTCATCTTGACCTTGGGCAACGGAACCATAGTCGTGTAGTCCTCCATTAAACTATCATCCTTCTCTTATTGAACCATATTTGGACAACCATATTATCATCCACTTTATCAAGAAACTCATTTTCTTATGACAAGCTCTCTATTTAGCAACTGAACGTGAATCAACACCTCTTTTTTAAGATGAAAATGCAATGCAATCGCAACCAAAAAGAAAACAGGTTAGTACAAGGCTAAAGCAAGAATAAATAGAAAACCTATTCGGGTGACCACTAGGGGTTTGACATAACTCTACCTAGGGCAAGTTCCTAAGGTTCATTATATGAGGTTCGGTTTCTAGGGAAAAGGTACCCGAACCAGCAGATTCCTCGATCTTCCCCCATTATAGGCTCATATAGATCAAGTTCGGTTCAGCGGAACACATTTTCCCTATGACTATACGAAGATGATATCACGAAGGCATCGGTACTGATGTATTCCGAAAGTGATCCACTATCCTATACGGAGGTGAAAACCTCACGAAGGAGTAGTTTTTCACTCCCACTTAAAAGGGTATAATCATTCAACTCATGTAATGTATAATGCAAATATCAATTAAGCGAGAAAATAATGAATGCAAAAGGATCTCATGAATTTTTAAAAAAATATATTTTCTCGACCATAAGACAAAAATTAATCAACATTGTGGCTCGACTCTCTTATTTTTAAAAAAAATCCCCAATGGAGTCGCCAAGCTGTCGAAACCATTTTTTTTTGGCAAAAAAAAATTAGTTGTCGATGAAAATTTAGAGTCACCACCAATCTTTTATTAAGGTGTGATTGGATCACCTAGAATGACTTTGGTCTACAAGTTTTAGAAAAATAGGTTCGGGAGTCAGTTACTTACGAGGAAGGATTAGCACCCTCGTAACGCCCAAAATTTGGTACCAAGTTGATTAATTAGTGTCGTAATGTCGAGAATTAATAAATACGATCCTTAGTTAAATTAAATTATTTATTAAGACTTTCTCATTTAAAAAAAAAAGAAAATATCACACCCAATGCGTTAGGGCACAATATTTTATTCCTTTCAAGATGAGTTGGTCTAAAAAACTCGTGTAATAAAACTTAAGAAGATATTTAATTGTTTAAAATTTATGAAGAAATCGCAGCCTAATACATTAGGCCACGATTTCCTAAAATCCTAAACATTCAATATTTCTTTTATTATTATTATTTTTTAAAAATCTTTATCTTGAGAAATCAACGTGTCACATCCAATACATTAGGACACAACATATTGAATTCCCGATGACAAGTTTTATTTTGTTTGATCAAAGAGTAATTCTTGATTGTTAGATTTAACGAAGAAAATCGGAACCCAATACGTTAGGGCTCAACTTTCTTGAAAACCCTAAATACGAGTATTATCTCTATTTTGAAAAGTTCTATTTTTAAATTCGAGTAAAAAGATGATGTGATTGAATGTATGCATAAATGTTACAATAACAAATACATCAATGGCATAGAAATAATATAAACAAATAAATAAACAAAAAAAACAATAATCCATGATTTGCAAAGTATCAAATAAATGAACAAAATATAAATGAAAACATAAATCAATAAACAAATGAAGGAAATAAAAAATAAAAAAATACAAAACATATACATTGAAATTATAAGGAATAAAAGACAAACATATGATTTACTTATAAAATTTTGGATTATAAATTTATACAAACAAAATACATAAGAAAAATATATAAATGTGTACATATAAATTATAAAATATGCATTAAAAATATAAGTATGTATTTAAGCATTTTCGAAAATAAAAAACATAGATATATATGTATATATATAAATGTAAAAAAATATTCATTAGAAAAAATATATAAATATGTACATGTACATATATAAAAAAATAATTATCTACATATATATAGATTATAAAAAAAGATAATTACATATATATAAAAACAAATAATAATAATTACATATATTGAAATTAATTAATTTAGAAAAATATATATAAAAAAATTTATGAAGAATAATATAAGAAAACATACGTATATACATATTCATCAAAGTAAAAAATATATATAAAAGTGTATATATATGCATATAAAAGTTAGGAAATAAAAAATGTATATGTATATAAAATGTAAATGTATATATATGTATATAAAAGTTATGCAAATAGAATAATAATAAAATATATATAATATATGCATGTGTTTATAAAAGTTTTTTTAAAACAAATGTATGTATATATATTATTGTAAAAAAATATGCGTATGTATATATATAGTAATAATAATAATAATAATAATAATAATAATAACAATAATAACTTAATAAAAAGAAAATAAAATTTAATAAAAATAAATAAAAAACCAAATCGAGCTTTGACATAAATTCTGGGCCTAAATTCACAAATATATGAAGTCGAAAGGACCCTATTGAACACGCCAAAGAAAATAAAAACGCAAGAGAAAGAGAAATTTGGGGGAATACTATTAAGAATTATTATTACTCCAAACTTCCGTCCCCTACAATGAAGGGAGAGGCCTCTATTTATAGTTGAGCCTCCCCAAATTCAACGGTACAGATCAATTACATCGACGGCTAAGATTAAAGGGTATCTACAAATTAAATCTCTAAGATTACAAAATCATATCTTCTAAGATTGTATATCATATCTAAGATTGCATATATCATATCTAAGATTGCATATCATATCTAAGATTGCACATCCTTGAAGATTATATTTCCATAAGCTTGTAGATGGACCTTCTACCTTTTCAAGTAATGGACCATTCCGATCGGGCCAAATGATATAATTTTGTACTGGACTTAGACTTTATTTTATTATTGTGAGCCCGGGCTAAAATTTGGTATTACAAACAATATAGCACATACTCCATTAAGCATACAACATGTTCCTCATAATTACATCTACTATGATAGATTGACACTTGAGTTATGAAACATATACTGAGCTCTACCATTACATATCGGATATACGGAGCTCCAACACACCAAACATAGACTCATAGAGTCAAACATGTCCCAAAAGTGAAGCATAAAGCTAACACTCTCCTTATTTCCCCTCACATGTCCCGTTAAATGGAGCTTAGCACACATTCCCTTATCCCTCCAACATATCCTAGGGCCTCAACACCCAAAATCACTGTACATATAGGTGAGTACTCACAATCCTATGGCATTCCAACTATATCCAATGGTTTCAATATCATAAGGCCAAAATATTGAATATCAAACACATACCACTTACTGATTATCCATGCACTATCACTACATGTTAGTATCTTTTGCAAAACACTATCACTATCATATAACATATATATCATGTGTAGATTTTTAGTTTTCGCAGCAGTTACTAGATCAACATATCACATATATGAGCTTTTCAACACTATGCACAACTTCATAATCATATAAGCACAAAACCATAAGATAAATATAGATACAAGAAAAATTACACTTAGAATTGAGAGTAGGGGTTTAGCTACTACCAAATTGCCATAAAATACATGACTCGTGCCTACGAGAAACGATTCCAAGTAGTCACCACTATGCTTTTACCGAGAAGTCGAAAGCTCAAATTAGATCTTTCTTCAACTTGCATAAGGCTCCAATGAATCCAAGGTTTTACAGACAACAACTATACAATATTCAAAATCAGTTAGTGGCCAAGGACTCACTTAAACCAACTAAAACATCAATCTATTCTAAGTTCTCATGTAACCAAAGCTTTAACATAACAAACTCAAAATGCCCATAACTCATTCTACGCTAAACCTTTTTGACTAAACTAAATTCCGCTCACCTAATTAGTCATCTACGCCTAATCCTCAACCCTTAAACCATTAAAAACTACACAATCCATGGTACCAAAATTTTTTGAAATCTTGAAAAATTTTTAAAAAATTCATTAAAATGTAAGAAATCAATAATGAAACTTGAACGTAAGTTTATAAAAAATCTAATAATGAAAAAATAAGTTGAAAAACACTTTGAAACCATGTTTTTACTCAAAATTATGAAATGTACCATTAATGTCCAAATTTTTTTGTTTTACTAAAAAAATTGCGATTCAATGGGTAATACTTCAATTTTAAGGACTAGATATCATGAAAACCCCATAAGAACTCAAAACATTACCTTCGATGGAAGATTAAATGAGTTTTGATTGAAATCTAAAAGACCCACGTTTAGAGAAGATGATGAAGTCTATGGAGTTTTGGGTGTTTTTAAAGTGATTCTATGAGTGTTGAAGGCTTAGATAATAGTAGAAACCAAAAAATCAAAGTTTAGGAGTCAAAATTAAGTGGGGAGAGATAGGGAAACAAAAGGACGATAAGCACAATGAAGGGGGACAAATTAGTGTGAAAATATGCTAGTGGGGGAAGAAATAGGTTCAGTTTTAAAAATTGGTGAAACTGTAACATAAATGCTCACAATTTTAACTCTGTTACAATTAAGCCCTCTTTCTAAAATTAAGGGTTTCCAAAGTACATTTTCAAAAATTGATTTAACAACTAAGATGCTATAGTCGAATATAATTTTGGTTTACCATGTTACAAAATGTCGAGCATTGTAAGGCTAAAATTCCTAAAATACCCCTAAAACCTCTAGACCCTATTTTTGGTTGTTACAAGTTATGAAACTGCTATTTGTCCCAATAGGGGCTTAATCTACCAAAGGGACAGGGAATCTCACTAGTTAACAGAAAAATTGGGATGACAGCGAGTTCTTCGGAACTAAGGTAGTAGGAGTCCACCATGGACTAAACTGATTTGTAATGATCACCAAGGGGAAGATACCTAAGGGATATTATCAGGTTTGATCACTGGGCTACCCTTTAAGAACATGGTCGAAAGAAGATTTTCGCTCAAGGAATAAAAAGTAGGAGGAATACAAGTAAAGGTAAGAACAGATTTCACGAAAATGGCATGACATCCGAGAAGCTGTCAGAATTTATCGTGGTTTGGTAGGATTGTTCAAGTGTAATATGCTTAACAAATTATATATAAATAATTAGGATTGGGAATAAACAAGAGGACATTACGGCGAGTATAAGAGAATTTACACACGCAAGCAAGAAGTTACTTGTTTTTAGTTTTTTTCCTTTTAAAACCTCTGTAAGGTGGGCTATATTATTGTGAAAGAAACTCACTAAGGTCATTCGAACTTAATAGGGTTTAAACTATGTTGCAAGACTTGTATGCCAAGGAACTCGGGAAGGGACCAAGCCAGACTGAGTTAATTCAAGGATATGACATTGTAGTGGTGTTGTGCACATAGGAAATGGGTACCATGAGAGGCTTTGCCTCAAGGTCAATTACGTGTAGCTAAGTAGTTTCTTAAGAAGTCTAAAATTCTGATATAGCAATATTTTATTTGAATATTAAGGAATTTAATGTAAGATATACATATTATTTAATAAAGTCTGACTTGAATTCATTAAGTCGGTAATGTGGTCCTTAGTCTAAATCGGGTCCATTAGTGACACTCTACACCTGGATTTTATGCTTGGGCCGGGTGACGGTGTTACATTCTATTCATTCTGTAATTTTGTGAACTAATTTAATTTACTTTAAAAATTTTGAATTTGTTATCCATTATTGCTAAAGAGTCATCTAGTTGCATGTTAGTGTCTTGAGTGTTTGCTTGACGATAAGCAAAAACTTAAATGTAGAGGAATTTGACCTCTCGTATTTTTATACGTCAAAGTCAGCTCTTTTGACACATAAAGAGCTTGATCTCAAGTGTTTTATGATGATTTTTAATATTTTTCTTTAATTATTATGTCTTATGTCAAATGTTATTTTTTCTTGAAATTTTTCTCCTTTTTGCATCAAAATGGTAATTTTAGTTCATTAGGTGTTTAATGGTTGAGTTAAGCTTGTTGCAGGAATGTGGCTGAGGTGAATATGAGAAGAAATACCTCTATTCTGGCCAAGGTTGTGACACCATTATCTGGGTGTCGCGACCCAATGCCTTCATCATCACTTGAGGAGATGGACTTCAACAAATCACACTTTTAAGTGGCATGCCTTCAAATTCATGACACCAAGGGAGTGATGTCGCGACACCAATTGCATGGTCGTGATTCCAAGTTACCAAGGTTTTAACTTTGACCATAGTTCCCAAAATTGAGGAAGCCATGTCACTTGAGAACCATGTCGTGACACTAGATGAATCATGTAGTGACACTATGGAACACCCCTTACCCAACCCTATCGTCGGGTCTAAACTATAAGATGCCACAACTATTGTCAGAGAAACTATCATCAAATATACAATAGTTATATTATTCAAACGTATATGCATATCTTAAACACATTCATAATATGATACACAAATAAATTTGAGTCTTAATCGAGCTTACGAAATCTTTGTTGTAGACCCCATCACAAAATAGAACAAAATTGTAAGGTTTTCAAAATTCAGTCATCTCTTACACACCGTGACGTTGCCAAATAGTTTCTCATGTTGTGACATGTCATGCCCTAAAATAGGGCCTAAGAGTTTTAGGGGTATATTAAGAATTTTAGCCTTCGAGTGTTCAGAATTCTGTGACATGGCATATCAGTAATGTTGTCAATTATGGTTTTTAGACAATTAAATCAATTCCTGAAAATGAGTTTTAAATAGCTTTAATTTTGAAAATAGGATTGATTCAACCTAAAAATTAAGAGTTTTTATGAAGCAATTTGACCATATGTCCAAAATCAACCTAAAACCCCTATTTTCCAAATGGTTTTCACGTCAACTTCTCCTCCACCATATTGGTATTGTCCCTTTGATTTTCCTTGACTTTCCCAACCAATTTTTACTTCTAATTCCTAATCCTCTTTCATTTTTATCACCTTTGAACCTTAAAACCTCCATTTAAACAAAAAAACACCCAAAAACTTCATCATCTACATCATCTTCTCCAAACGTAGGTTTTTCTAAATTTGTGTCAAAGCTTATTTTTTCTTCCATCGAAGGTAACCATTCGAACTTCTATGAGTTTTCATTAATATTTAGTCCCTTAAACTAAATTTTTAGCCATTGAAACACCTGTTTTGAATAAAAGCTAAAAATCGGGTCGTTAATGGTGAATTTTGGGTTTACAGATAAAAATATGGTTTCAGAGTGTTTTTCAATTATTTTTAACATGATTAAAAGGTTTCTAAATTTACTTTAAAGTTTCATTAAGGATTTATAATGATTTAATGAATTTTTATGAAAATTTCCATAAACATGTCAAAAATTTTGATACCCAGAATTGAGTAGTTTTGAGTAGTTTAAAGGTTGAGAATCAGTTGTAGATAAAAAATTAGATGAATGGAATTTGTTTTAGGTAAAAAGATTAAGTATAGACCGAGATATTTGAGTTTCAAGTTCGTTAGTCAAAATTTCAGTTTCTTGAGGAATATAGCTTAGGCTTGCATTTTTGGTTAGTTTAATTGAGTCTTTGGCTGAATTTTGATTATGTATATTTTGTGGTTAATATGTGTGAAGCATCAGAATCGTTGAAACCATCTACGAGCAAGGCAAAAGGCATGGAAAAGCTAGTTTAAGCTTTCGGCTTTTTGGTGAAAGCGCAATTGGTGAGTGTTTAGAACTGCTACTTGTAGACATGATTTTTAGTGTTGATTGGGACCTTAGGAATAGCCTAAACCTCTATCCTAAGTTTTGAGTGTAAGCTTTCTATTTTCCTTATTTTATTTTTGTCAAATTATGCGAATATGTGAATAACTATGAATTGATTATTATGATGCAATATTGTGAATCGTATTGTATTGTGGGTATATTAAAGATGTCGAATGACAGTAATGATGTTGTGTTAGCGATACAAAGATTTGTAGTGAAAGTGTGAAAAATTTGGTAAGTATGTATGTGTTGAATTACGGAATTTGATGCTAATGTAACAGGTTTTGTATATGACAAATTGATTTTAATGCACTTATATGTTGACAGATATGTGATGGCTCAATGAGCATTATTGTGGCACTTTAAGTGAAACTAAATGTGAATTCGATAAGCATGCATTGTGTACAAGTTTGTGATGTGAATTGATGAATATGAATAGAGATGATGTGCATTAAATCAATAATTAAAGTTGTGTAATTGTCGATATTTTGGCTTTGTAACCTTATGAGACTGTTGGATATAGTTTGCATGCCATAGGATTGTGAGTACTCACCCGTATGAGTTACATGATTTGGGCGTTGAGGCCCTGAGACATGTTTGAAGAGATAAGAGAATGTGAGTGAAGCTCCATTAACGGGATACGTTTGGTGTGTTGGAGAGTGTTAACTTTATGCTTCAGTTATGAGACACGTTTGACTCTATAAGTCTATTTCGTGTGTTGGAGATCTGTGTATCCGATGAGTGATGATATAGCTCACTTTATGTTTCATAGACTCAAGTGCCAGATTATATTAAAATGTTTATATGTGTAATGTGATGTATGCCTAAATAAGGATGTGGTTGCTATGCCAATTTATCATTTAAACATGATATTATATGTTATGATAATATGATAAGAGATTGTTGCTTTGTAAATAATATATTAAATGAGTTTATTTAAGTTACATGAAAACGTTAATATGTTCTCATAGTAAATTGCGTATGTAATTGTGGATTGGGTTGTTTTGATATGACTTGTGAATGCCTGTGAATATATAAGTTAAACTTGTGAGTTATTAAAGCAAGTATATGTTGTTTTAGTCTTGACGAATTATTGTTAAATTAATGAATGAAACATGAACATGTAATTTTGACTCGAATGGAATATGGTTGTGAATGTGTTTTAGTAAGCTCTTGATTGACCACTGATATTGTGTGTACATTGTGGCTACTCTGAGCATTCACTGAGCTTGTTAAGCTCACCCACTCCCTTCTTAAACTTTGCAGATTGGTTGTGTGTCTTTGTGAGCGGTGTGGTTCCGAGGGGTGACCCAAGCAAGTCAATTTTCATTATTCATAGGTGTTTATTATTTGGTTATGTTTCGGGAATAAGACAATGTGGTAGCCTTTGTGTAACACCCCAAACCCGACCTAGACGTTATAGTTGTAACAACTAGGTTTTAGTTAAATCAGAATAGTGGTTTTAGAACCACAAATCTGAGGTCATAAAATTATTTTAATATTATTTTTGATATTTACAGCATGTGATTATATATGTGTGAAAGTTTCTTAAAGAAATTTTATTGTTTGAATGCTTAATTCGGTAAAGAGGACTAAATCGCGTAAAGCGTAAAAGTTGTGTTCTATAAGCTAAAGGTGTCTAATAGCTATAGAACATTAAAGTAAAGGTCCTTAAGTGGTAAATAGGCCATTTATGAGTTATTGGATGATAGTGGAGTGACATTTGGTGTAATTACTAATGTTTTTCATGGTAAAATAAAGAATAAGTAAATTAATGATAAATTAAGTAAAACAAAGCCACTTTTTTCCTTCATTCATCTTCTTGCCAAAAATTTAAGAAGAAAAAGGCATTAAAGAAGCTTTAACATTCAGCCAACCTTCCAACGCTTGCATGGTATGATTTTTCATCCGGTTTCTAATAATTTTTATGTTTTTGATATCGTTGTTTCGTGTTCTAGTTAGCTCATACCCTAATATTTGAATTGGTTGATGAATTTTTGAGTTGCCATTGATGATAGCTTTATGTTTTTCAATGTTGATGACGAAAAAATGAATAATTGTTGATAGATTAATATGTTTTGTAAAGTAATTTTTGACAAAAATGTCAAAGAGGGATTAAATTATGAAATATGCAAATTGAGTGGTTGAAATGTGAAATAAATGAAATTTTTGGGCTACTAGGGACCTAAGGAATATTCAGCCCAACATGGGTTAAATGAAATTTTGCGTATTTTGTGTTGTTTCGAAATAGGGACTAAATTGTGAAAATGTGAAATGTTAAGGGCTAAAGTGAAAGTTGCCCATTTATGTGTTTTTGGATGAATGAATATGTCTTTAAATAAGTTAAATTTGAATTGATTTAGATCAATAAAGGAAGAAATCAGATTTGGATCAGGGGAAGTCGAAAGTTATTGAATAGTCATTTCAATCCGTTCGTTTCCGTATGAGGTAAATTCATAAGTAATTAAATGTTTTCAAATTCAAATGTATATATATAGTACATGTAGCCAAATTGAATTGTATGTATTGATATATATTACCGAATTGATTTGAGCATTGGACGACTAGTTTCGAGCATGAATTGATTTAATCACAAAGTCAAAAGCCCTGAACAAACCTTAGGAAATGTATAAGATACGGATGTCATGACATAAGGATTTTTGAGATGTGATTTTGTGTAAGACCATGTCTGGGACATTGGCATCGTATATGAGTCGTATACGACCCTGTCTGGGATAGTGGCATCGAAATGTGTTAACATGTAAGACCATATCCGGGATATGTCATTGTACGAGATTTATATGATTTCCGTGTATCCTTAACAATTTCGAATGGTTCATCAGGCATTGACAAAGCAAGACCAAATATGAAATTGAGCTAAATTATATAAGTAAGATGATTTTATATGTGTATGAGATTTATTAAATTTGGCCTATTTGAATTGAACTATTAATGTTCTTGTGATAATTTAATTGCTTATGACTTACTAAGCTCTCAAAGCGTACTTTGTGTGTCTTTTCATTGTTTTATAGATTTTGAAAGCTAGTTTCGAGCTCGGGGATCATCAAGGATCGTCGTCACACTATCGATTGCTATTTCAGTACTTTAAGAGTTTGTACTTTTGACGTATGGCATGTATAGGCTAGTTTTGCTATGGTTGGTTTTGATTTGTATATGTTTAGCCACGCAAATTGGCTTGAAAGTGATGTGAATTCGGTTTTATAATTAGCTCATTTTGGAAGTGTGTTATATGGTATATCTTGTAAGATGTATGATTTTATGATGAGTGATGTCAATGTAGTTGATGGATTTGTTTTTACTATAATGCATATGTTCCCATAAGCTAAGTTATGTATAAGTGATTGCTTGCATATTGGTTGTTTAGGTACGGTTTGTGATGGCAAAATACGAATATGTTTTATAATTTATTGGATGGTTATATAGGTATGGACATAAATGGTAAATTGTGCATAAATTAGTAAAGTACAAGATCATATTTAATCGTTTGGTAATGTTTGATAATGTCTCATGTATGGATGATATTTATGTCGTATGGTGTGTCTTGTTTTGACTTAATAAATCGAATGTGCATAGGTATGTAAGATGTACGTTTGACAATTTGCTAATGAAATAGATTTATAAAATTGAATATCGTAATCTATGTGCTAGGTACCACATATGAAATGATACATGCTTGGTTTTAATTTAGGTAGTCAAATACCATGAATGTGATGTTCATATGGTTCGAAAATTATATTTATAAAGCACGTGTTGTATGACTTTGATGCATGTTAGTTGGTTCAAAATTTTGATTGAATGGAGGACATTGATAAGATTGAATTTGAAGCATGGTTCGTATTTGTAATATGATTAATAATGCATGTTTGAATTAATTGGTTATGTGCTTTATATATATGAATTTGACTTAAATGAATGAGTGAATGGTTGCTATGTGAATTTGATAACTATTGTAAAGAAGTCATTATAATTTTGTGCATGAATTGTAATAAATGATCGTAATGAACTATGTTTTGTTCGGTAATGCCTCGTAACCCTAATCTGGAGATGGATACGGGTTAGGGGTGTTACAATAGCTGAATCTAGAAATGTTAAGTAAAATAGCTATAAATCTGACTTTCGCTTATTGAAAAACTTCATGTATCTTTGCTAATTAAAAACTCGTTTTATATGAAAACGTTTGTCATCCTTAATAGTTAAAACCATTAATTGTTTACATTTTTAAATAAATCGAATAATTTGCAGTTGGAATTCTTAGGGCGTTATATTTTGGAAAACCGATTCTTAAAAATAGTTGACCCAAGAAACATATACGTTTTTTGAAATAAAATCCTTTTCTTGTAAGTTATGCCAAAACCCCCAAAAAAAAGCAAAGATAACAAACCCAAACGTCCATAGAGTCCAAGAATTACAAAACTCTCTCAAAGCAGAAATTTAAATAAGCCAAATTTTGTAAATAAAGTTTTACGGAATTATGGACATATCTGAGCTCCCACCCACCGATCCGCTTAAGTTTGAGGTGTAACACCCCAGACCCGGCCTAGATGTTATGGCCGAACCTAACGATGTCACAAGGTAGTGCCTTTCGAAAAATATGTCGTCGCTAAATCCCTTTTTCTATTTAACCATTTTTTTCATTATCTTATGTTAATTTCAAATTGTGTCGTTCGTTTCCAAAACATTATTCATTTACAAATCGTTATTCAATTTCAAAACGTTTTCTTATTGCAGAAGCTTTTAAACAGTTTACGTATTCGTGGTATTTTTTAGAAAACATTAATTTCATTTGAAAACCCGAGTTTTACCTAACACTAGCAAATTTAAATCATAAAATTGTATAAAAAAACAAATTTAAACCAAAATCTGTAATGGCCATAATTATAGCAAAATACTCCCAAATAAAAGTAAAATCATAAATAGGTAATAAAAAATGTAAAAGAAGTCGTGTGGCCACCACTAAGTCCTCCGCCGCACCGATCTGCCTAAATCTGGGGATTACCTGTACAGATTAAACAGAAGGGGTGAATTTATGTAAACTTAGAGTGTAATCCCCATACAAATGAATAGACAGTAAACAGATAATCACAGTTTGGGCTTAAGCCTTTTTCAGTATCAGTATCAGTCCAGTTTGGGACTTAGCCCATCTCTGTATAAAAACAGTCATGCAGTAGGGCTTTAGCCCATCACAGTATTAGTAGCAGTAACAGATATGCAGTCACAAAAATCCTACCCATCCAGCCTCTACACACCATCTCCGTCCAACCCTACACTCCATGTGGGGATATAATCTACCCACCCATCCCTACACTCCAAGTAGTATCGAATACTACACTAGACAGTAGTTTGTAGCTGAGCTGCCAGTAAATTAGGCTCGAACCCTTTCAGTACACATCCTCCGAACATTATAATCCCCCAACCCAATGCAATGCAATATACAGATATGACATGCTATAACATAATATCATGCATGTAAATAGGGCATACAGTATCAAATCAGTGGGACATCATCAGGCTTAATCATATCAGTCATACAGTCATTTCAGTCAATTAGGGATCTAGGTAAGTTTACCGACCCTACAATATGTTCACAGTCAACTTGGGCGACCCATGCAACCTAATCAGTCAAACAGTGAAAATGGGCCTACAAGCCCACGATGTTCGCTAGTGTGGGCCCACACACCCATGTGGCCTGCTTAACCCAAATTGGCCTTGGCCTCGTGATCCATTTTAATGTAATCCGTGCTAGTTAATTGTTCATATGTGTTTCCACTATTTACTCATATGATACTTCAAAGTTGTCTACTTGAGTCACTGTTACCAAATTATTTGTATCTTAAGCTACAGAATTCGAAATTAAGATCCACAAATTTTTTCTGAAACTAGACTCACATATAAAATTTTCAGAATTATTGGTTTAGCCAATAAGTACAGTTTATTCTTTCAAGTTTCCCCTGTTCTGCTGTCTGACAGTTTCAACCTTTCTACACTAAAAATTAACTATCTTCTCGTACAGAATTCGAATGATGTTCCCGTTTGTTTCTCTTGAAAGTAGACTCATTCATGATTTTAAACATATAAATTGTAACCCATAAATATTTTTATACAATTTTAATAATTTTCCAAATTCAGGACAGGGGATTCTGAAATCATTCTGACCCTGTCTCACTAAAATTCAAATATCTCATAATATGAAATTCTTTTCCTTACTTCGTTTCTTCTATGAGAAACAAGACTCAAATATATCTAATCCCATATTTTTTCATTCTCTAATTTGATTTCCAAAATTTATGGTGATTTTTCAAAGTTATCCTACTACTGTTGTCCAAATAGCAAGCAATTTTAGCTTTTCGCCGAATCCCTTATTTTTGTGTTTTTGATACACACCTGGTTTTGTTTGATGCTAAAACAGTCTCCGAGCACTCGAAAGCCTATAATTGAAAAAATAACACCATAATCAGTCTTACCTCGCGATTAATCAAAATCCCTAAACCAAAATACTTACTCATAAAATGATGAACATTTACCGCAAACACTTCAAATCGATACGTTTACGAATATCATGAGGAGAGCCTTAATCCTCACGAAATGCTACTGCCAACACCCCGAAATTAGACTATTGAACACAAAATAATCTCTTAAAATGATACCCAACAACTTACTGAATTTGCAGAAGTGCTGCTTAACGCTGCGAAATCAAGAGGAAAGAATGGTTTAGGGGGAACAAGGGAATTCCGGCAATAGAAGAAAGAAAAGAAAAGATAATTGAGTAAGAAGCAAAGAAGAAAAAAAATTCGGTAGAGATGGGGGAGAGAAAATGTCAGAAAGATGGAGAAAAAAATGACTCTCATTTTTTTCGAAAAAGGAAAAAGTGATCAGATTTTGGATATTCTCCCCCATAATCCCCTAATTCACTCCTAAAATCGCTCCTTCACTTCCCAATACACACCCACCACTCAGAAATCTAGTCAACACAGCTCTTGCCGAAACTAGGAGCAAAAGTACAACCTTCGTCGTCCTAAAGATGCGAACCCATGACCTCCCTCACACCAATAGTCCACTTATCCACCAGACTAGCAAGCCCATTCTGTTAATTATTTGTCAACTTTTACTTAAAATCCTACTGACCAAAGATAAGGCTTATTCATAAAAATACCAAAATTTTCCCAAGTCCTAGCTTTAACTTGGGACCTCCCAAACACTCCAAGAACACATAACCACTAAAGCTGACAGATTTTTGTGTCACACATTCACAGTACCCAAAATTAAAATTTTGGGGCTTTACATGAGGATTACCTAAAAGTAACAGCAAATAGAGAGTGAGTTTTATAACTCACTGTGTAACTTAACAGAAACAGAATCATAGGTTGAATACATAACATACAGATACTGACGAATGTCTCATGCAGAATTAGAGTTCCATGCAAATTACAATCCTACCCCATCCACTACACACCATCTTCGACCATCCCAACACACCATGTGGGGTATAAAACACCCACCAAGCCCTACACACCATTTAGTGTCCTTACGACACTTTTCAGAAAAATCGTAGCAGTGCTACCGGTATAATGGCGAGTTACTGCCTCACACAGAACACTTCCTCCATATAATACATAACTTGTCCCTTAGCCAAATACAAACAGAATACAAGATACTAGAATGTATGTATCATGCATACTCGTATAACAGATATTGAACAAGCTTATACATAACAGATCAAACATATTGCATCACATTACAAGCATTCAGGCATTTATTTACGTCAAATTTCATACTAACAGATTAACAGATTTCATGCTTTAAGGCTTATATAAACACATACCGACCCCACGAAAGTTCCATAGTTGATCGGGACAAATTGTATGACCATAGGGAAACATTTTGAAATTTTGGGCCCACACGCCCGTATGGCCCACACGACCCAAAATGGCTTGCTTGTGTGGGTCACATGGCCCAAAATGGCATTGCCTATGTGGTCCACATGGCCCAAAATGGCCTAAACCGTGTGTCACACATGGCCTAACACACAGTCTGGAAAACGGCCTTGTGGCATCGACAGACCCCAATTTCAGCTTTCGTCATTTGTTGTTTTTTGGGTTTTTCGTTACACACCTGACTATTTACTGATGTGGGTTCAACGTAAGTAATCCTAGAACCTACATTGATGATTAACATAACCAATTTTAATGACAATTTGTGGAACAAAACTAATAATGACCCCAATCAAACCAAACAACCCTTCATAACATAACCACACACACTTACCGATGAACGAGCAACCACTACGTAAATTCTAAATTGTTGGAGGATCGTCCACTACCTCTTGCACTACTCCTAACATGCAATAGAATTTATACAATGTCACTAATCCGATTTAACACGATACAATGACCAACACCTCTAGAAAAACAAACGCATAACAAACTAAACTTGAACACTTACTTTTGGATTTACAGCCAAGAATCACACCATTGCTTTAAAAATTAATAGCCCAATGTTTAAAGAATTTTCCCCAAGCAAAATTAAAAGAACAGACGAAAAAGATGAAATCAGGAAAATTAAATTTTGGAATTGGGGGTTTGCGGCTTGGCTTAGGAAAAAAATAGAGGGAACTGGGTTTTTTTTTAGTTTTGTTGCTAAAATAAATAAAACAAAAAAAATAGAACTATTTTTAAAAAATAAAAAGATGAATAAGTACAAAATAATTTAAATACTTTATTTATTTATTTCAAAATTAACCACTTGATTTATTATTAATATATTTTTTTAACAAACTGATTAAAAAAAACAACTTCAAAATTGTTATGACAACAAAGCATATTTTATTTTAAATTAGATAAGCTTAGGAACAAAACGATTAAATTGAAACTCGAACCCATGACCCTAGCACACAATAAAGCCCCTAACCACTGAAACAAATATGTGCTAATGAAAAAAACCTAACTACCATAACAACTAAAACCTTGGGGCGTTACAACTCTACCCCTAAAAGAAATTTTGGCCTCAAAATTTACCTGAATCAAATCCTCAAGTTTCCATATGGCTTCCTCTATGCCATGATTCCACTACAAAACCTTAATTAGTGGAATAGACTTCTTTCTCAAAACCTTAACATCTCGATCCAAAATTTGAATCGGTTCCTCCTCAAAGGTCAAATCCGGTCTAACCTCAATCTCCTCAACAGAAATAATATGATACGAGTCCGACCGATACCATCTCAACATATGGACATGAAACACATCATGGACACGATTAAACTCTAGAGGTAGCTCCAACTGATAACCAACTGGTCCCATACATTTTAGAATCCGATACAGCTCAATGAACCTTGGGCTCAACTTGCCTTTACATCCAAACCGTAGAACCTTTTTCCATGGAGATACCATAAGGAACACATAATCACTAACGAAATACTCAATGTTCCTCCTTTTCAGATTCGTATAGGACTTCTATCTATCAGAGCCGCCTTAAGACGATCCCAAGTTAGTCTAACTTTATCCTCAGTCTCAAAAACCAACTCAGGACCCAAAACCCGTCTCTCACCCAACTCAGTCCAACACAACGGAGTACAACACTTTCAACCATATAAAGCCTCGTAAGGTGCCATCTAAATATTGGACTGGAAGTTGTTATTGTAGGTGAACTCGGCTAACGGCAACAAATCCTTCCAAGTTGAATTAATTATTTAAATGTATTGAAATTGTAATTAATTAACATGATACTTAATCAGTGCATGTTTAATCATCTAAAGTAGCTTAGGGTTAAATTAGGAATGATATCTAACAATACATTAGCCTTGCATAACTTGCAAGATTATTGTGATTAAATTGTTTTAAGGTAGGAATACATTGTTATCTCACATAACCTTTTATGTGCTCATAAGTATGTATGTGCATTAATTCATTTACTTATTAAAATTTGTTTAATCGGTTGAATAGACACAGATATATAGTCAAGAGATAAATTGATTTTGGTAGGTAAGTATGTTCATAAGTTAGAAAATTACCAAGTTACCATGAATTTATTCGTAACAACATGAACATAAGTTTAGTATTTCTAAGTTAAGAAATGTAATTAATCTAACAAATTATGTCATCTTGATTAAAATAATCTTCTGAAATCGTGCATTGGAACTTTTATGTTCTCTTTATTTATTTTACTTTTTTTAAAATCTTAGTTTTTAATCACCTCCTCAAATCAAAATATTTTTCTTCACCAAAGTGTTTTTAGTTACATTCCTAAATAATTCTTTTCACAGTCCCTATCGGTACGATAACTCGAAATTTACTTGTCACTTTATTACTTGTTGTGATTGTGTACACTTGCACATTTTTGTCGTTCTAGTTGTTCATCAATCCAGACAAAATGGGCATTCTTATGCATCAGCATAGTCAGAAGAGTTGCAATTAACGAGAACCTTCGACAAATCTCCTATAATAGCCCGTAAGACTCAAAAAACTGCGGATCTCAAAAACATTGCTAGGCTATTAAGAATTAAGCATAGCCTCAATCTTTCTAGGATCAACTCGGATCCCTTTTGCAGAAACCACATGCCCCATAAATTTTACTTCCCTTAACCAAAATTCACACTTGCTCAACTTAGCATATAGTTATTTCTCTCGAAGTATCTGGAGGACTGCTTTATGATGCTCATCATGATCATCTTTGGTCTAGAGTATACTAGAATGTCATCAATGAAGACCATGATGAACTAATCCAAATACGGCTAGAAAACCCGATTCATCAGATCCATGAATACAGTCGAAGCATTCGTCAAACCAAAGGGCATGACTAGGAACTTGTAGTGCCCATCGTGAGTCCTAAAAGTAATCTTGTGAACATAAACTTTCTTAACCTTAAGTTGATGATACCTAGAACGGAGACCTATCTTAGAGAACATAGAAGCCCCACAAAACTAATCAAACAGGTCGTTGATCCTCAGAAGTTGGTACTTATTCTTCAACGTTAACTTATTCAATTGACAGTAGTTGGTGCACATTCTCATAGTACCATCATTTTTCTTTACAAACAAAACCGATGCCCCCTTGAGAGACACACTAGGGCAGATGAACCCACGACCAAGGAGTTCCTGGCTTCTAACTCCATAAGCTCCTTTGGTGTCATACAATAAGGAGCAATAGACACCAGAGTTGTACCCGGTAGAAGCTCGATACCGAACTCAACTCCTCGATTCAGAGGCAAACCTGGTAATTCATTGGGAAAAAAAAGCTAGAAATTCTCTAACCATTCAGATGTTCCCAACAGATAAACCCATAGAATCCGAACTAGTTTTTCAGCTACAAGAGTGGAGATCACATTGGATATGTAATCCCAATACACGCCGATCATAACCACTTCCTTATCATCCTCAGATCTAAAAACCATATTCTTAAAAGCACAATCAAATGACTCGATGCTTCCCATCCCTAGAATTAGATCAAATTCTTTAAATAGTAGCTCCATCAGATTAGCCAGAAATACAATCCCTTGTACCTCCAACGGTACATTTCTATATAGTCTACAAACTCAAACAGATTGGCCCAACGGAAGTAAAGTAATCTCACCAGAAGTGTTCTCAACTGAAATACCCAAGTTTACAGAAACAGATCTAGCTACATAAGAATGTGTTGGCCCTATATCTATCAGTGCAAAATAAGGTGCATCATAAATAAAGAACATACCCGTAATCACATCAGCGACATCTCTGTCTTTACGATGTCGAGCAGCATAAACCAATAGAGGCTGGCTCACCTTAGTCTGATTAGAACCTCTGCTCACTGCTCTCTACCCCCTACCCATGCCATTACCACCCCTAGTCAGACCACGGCCTCTAGGCGGCTGCTAAATTGCCTGTTGAGGCTGAACAAAACCTAGAACTGGAGCTTGCATCTAATCAGGACATTGTGTGAAATCTATGATACGGTGCTCCATTGCCCCATATCACATACACGCTCCCAACCTCCTCCAACACTCACCCGGATGGTGTCTACCACAATCTTTACTCTGCTCAGCCACAGTGGGAGTAACTGGAACCCCAACTCTCGAAGGCCTATCAGACATGGCCCATTTATTAAGCCTCTGAACTGAACTAGAGGGCTCTGAATCCCTTTTATTCTTACCCCTCTCTCGGTCCCTATTCTCGCTCTTAACGCACTTAACCTCTTCAGTAATCTTTGACTTGTCCACTAAGACGGTAAATTCCTAGTCCCTTTGCGGAGTTAACAAAACTCTTAGATTATCCCTTAAACCATCCTCAAATTGGACAAATTTCTCAAACACAGTCGCCACCATCCCACGAGCGTAACGGCTCAATTCAAAAATTCGGCCTCATGTTCAGCCACAGTCCTATCCTCCTAAATGAGGTTCATAAACTTGTGTCCACGAGCATCTAAATAACTTGTCCCCACATGTTTACTCTAAAAGGCAGTCTTAAAATATTCCCAAGTAATTAAATCCGGTTAAGTACCTTCCTCAACCGTTAACCACCACTAATATGCCTAATCGCGAAGCAGATATACTGCACGCTTCAATTTTTACTCAGGGGTGTAGTCAATATCATTCAGTACCCTCTCGGTGGCTTTTAACCAGTATTCGACCACATTCAGGGCAACTCTAGTGACACCCCTAAACAGCTCAGCACCATTGGACCAGAGTCGTTTAGTTACCAACCCACACCTCCTAAAACCAGAATGGGGCCCAACGGCCCTACCCAACACTCTCAGCATAGCTTAGGACAATGCGTCATCCCCAATCGAGTGACTGTGAGACCCAGTCTTAGCAGCAGGTGTAGTTAGTGTCTGTAACATCCCGAATTTTGGGCCTAGAAGAAAAAGGTTTTGAACAAGGGAACAATTAGGAGACTGCACATAAATATTTAGTTGTGCAAGGAAGTGACACAAATTGCTTGTTTGCTTCAATGACTAAGTGATTTGGGTGTGTATAGGAGTGTTTGAGAAGCTTGGGTTCAAGTATTGGCCTTGGCACAATTTTTAGCTTCTTTTAAATGAATCTGGACGCTGGTTTATTGGCTTTATAAATATTAGTGTTGATTTTATGTCACAAAAAAGAGCCTGTGGTCTAGTGGCAAGGTGGTGCGTTCTGTACTGTGAGGTCTGAGGTTCAAGTCTTGGGTTGCACAATGTGGTATTTATTTTGCTGCTTGAGTCGTGTAAGTGGCAGAGTTGGAGTGAAATACTGCCGAAGAAAGTTTGAATTGTTCATAGAGGGAGTTGAGGAGAAATCGGTGGGGTGATAAGGGGAGAGATTTGAGGAGAAAATCGAGGAGCTAATGAGTGGAAGAGTTGTGCCGAATTTGGACTCTGGCACTCTAGGAAATTCGGCTAGGGGGTTACTAGTGCCGAATTGGTCTTTTGGCTGTTAAATTTTCTGTATTGAAGAGAATTCTCTCATTCGCAGTTGAAATTTTGGTTAGTTTCGACTTTGTTTGGCTTTTCTTTCTCTCCTTTTGTTTTCTCTATGCCATTTTTTGCAAAGGATCTTCGAAACCTCTCGGGTTTGTTCATCTGCCTTCTCCTACTTTCTTTATTATTCTTTTGTTGGAGTGGTCGAATAGTTATTTGGTATCCTATCAACCGAATCCCTTTCCTTTTCTTCTCTTTTTATGCCAAATCTTCTCTGCACTTCTCTTTTTCTCCTTTTCTTTTTTATGTTACAAGTATTACCGACTATCGGTAAGTGCTATTGTTCTCTTCTTTCTCTTTTCCTAAAATCGAATAGCCTCCCCTGTAATACTTTGATTTTTGATTATTGATGCTTTTCTCTCGATGTGTTGCCTGTTGTGGTATTAAGGTTTTTCCTCGAGGAGTGGTGCGGTGTAAGAGTTGTAAAGTCGTTGAAATCATCCTCTCATCCCTCGATCAAGGTAGGTAGGCTAGTATTCTTATATGAAGGCCAAATGTTCTTGGTTCTGTATTTGATTATGTGTGGATTTCAACCACATGAATAAGCAATATTGATTAATGTGTGGTAGTATTACAGATATCTGTCAGTAAGATTGAATAAGTCAGCATCGTTTGCAAGTGGCTAAGCCATTCTTTTGTTAACCGAGGCAAGTAATAGATTGGTTTTGATCAAGGATGTTTAGAAGGAGATTAGCCTTTCCTATTTAACATTTAACGGGAAACGTGTTTGAATGCAGATTTTAGGTGTTCGCGGATTTAGGTGTGCCTTCACAATCAGGTGTGTAATCACACCCTCTCTACTACAAATCGCGAAAAGCTAAAAACACTACAACCGAGGCCACATGAGCGTGCTCGAAATACCCTCAAAGGGTAAAATTATCGAAATACTCTCGAAGGGTAAAATAACCAAAATACCCATGAAGAGGAAATGATTGAAATACCCACATGGGGTAAAATGACCGTTATGCCTCTAAGAGATGAAATGACTGTTAAGGCCTTGTGCTATGTATCATCGTTTTGCTTTATTATATTTATATTACTGTTACTGAGTATGAAATATTGCATACACGTATGATTTATGACATGACATACTGCATAGGGTTAGGATTCTAATATAGGGGAAGTGTACTATACTGGTGTCTTTGCCACAAATACTGTTACTGTCAGCTTTCCTGTGATACTGATATTGGCAACTCTATTGCATTACTGTTACTGACAGCTTTGCTACTTTACTATTACTGGCAGCTTTGTTGTGATATTGGTGTGATGGCTGGGTGGGCCGATTTTATCCCCACATGGTGTGTTGGTGGTACGGAGTGGTGTGTTGGTTGGATTGGGATGGGTTGAATTACTTCATTTGTACTGGTTACTGTATTGGGCTAAGGCCCACACTATTCTTATATCGGGCCAATGCCACACTATACTGTTACTGAATAGGGCTCAGGCCGAGACTGTCACTGCATGTTGTATGCTGACAATTTGGTAGGGGATTACACACTGAGTTTCGTAAACTCAACCTCTCCTTTTAACTGTGTAGGTAATCCTCAGTCATCGGTGGTTCGGTGTTGGGAGGGACTCAGAGGTGGCCACACAATTGCTGCTGCTCACACTGGCTTTTATTTTAATTTAAATTATAAGTTGGGTTTTATTTTTGTAATATGGCCTTTAAGTTGGTTTAAATTTTTAATTGGGCTTTTGCTTACATATTTTAAACTACTAGTGTAGGAGAAATCGAGGTTTCAAAATAATTACTATGTTCAAAGACACAAGATTTTAACAATAGAATTTAAAAAGCTTTCATGATTTTAAACCAACGTATTAAAATAATATCAGATAACAAGGCAGACATTTTGACTAGTGATTTGTTTATTATTCGTTAAGGGGTTTTTATAAACTTAGAAACAAATTTTTACCAATAAGTTCAATTTTCGAAAGACACTCTAATGTGAAATGCTAGATTCGGCCATAACTCCTAGGCCGAGTTTGGGGTGTAACAGTGTCTCACTCGTATCCAGGTTAGGCATACTACCCATCAAGGATGATTTAACTCGAGTCCCTCTATGGTGCCTGCCGCGCCCGCGATTACAACGACCATGCGTTCCACGAGCATTCATTGTATTCACAGTTTTATCTACATTCAAAAGTTTTATGTATTAGTTTCAGTGTTTATTCGCAAGTATTTTATGCTACAAATAAGTATTAGAAGGAATTTTCAGGAATTTTAGAAATTTTCAGTCTCTAACTAACTCAGTGCAGTTCAAATTGTTTCAAGTTTTTCTAACTAAAGTATTTCTATGTTAGAAGTACTTACTAGATCGACACCAGAGACTCAGTATTCATTTAAAAGTAAAATTTTCTCGAAAAATAATTTTTACAAATAAAATTTTGAACCCCAAAGTTTTTACAGCCCGAGTTTTGCAACCTAACTTTGATACCACTAAATGTGACACCCTAAACCCAGCCTAGACATTATGGCTAAATCTGAAAATGTTACGTAAAATAGCTCTAAACCTGACTTTCACTTATTGAAAAACTTCATGTATCTTTTATAATTAAACACCTGTTTTATATGAAAATGTTTGTCATCCTTAATAGTTAAAATCGTTAATTGTTTACATTTTTAAATAACTCGAATAATTTGCAATGAAAATTCTTAGGGCATTATATTTTAAAAAACCGAGTTTGTTTTCTTAAAAATAGTTGATCGAAGAAACATATCTATTTTTCGAAATAAAATTTTTTTATCGTAAGGTATGCCGAAACCCGAAAATAAAAATCTGAAAACAAAGATAACCCAAAGTCCAGAGAGTCCAAAAATAACAAAATTCTCTCAAATTAGAAATTTAAATGAGCCAAATTATGTAAATAAAGTTTTAAAAAATTGTGGACATATCCGAGCTCCTGCCGTACCGATCCACCTAAGTCTGATGATTACCTAAAAGAAACAAACAAACAGAGAGTGAGTTTGATAACTCAGTGTGTAACTTAACAAAAATAGAAACACAAGTTGAATACATAACTGATAATACTAGAAAGAACATATGTCTTCTTCGTACTTATTGGTTAATTTGTACCCATTTTGTTATCTTTAGCACATATTTTAGCATTTTTTATAACTCAGTGGATCTTAGCCTATTTATCCTTAATTTTGTCATGTTTTGGTACCAATGTCGCTGCATGAGTATTTTCAGATTGCGCCCAGAATTGTTGCCGCACTTGACAGCTATCCGGATAATAACAAAAAGGTGTGAGCTGTCCAGTCTGGTACAACCAACTTGTATGTACAGAGGCAACATGATTCTGATGAAAGGACACCTGCCATATTTGGATAAATATTAATATTGACGTGAAAATTAAAAGAGAGAGAGGAGTATCATTTTCAACCTATCTTTTGAAGCTTTTCAGCGATGGTGGCTTAAACCTCCTACGGGTGAACCAACATGAAAGAGATGCAAATTAGCTCTTAACGAGGAGCCCTAAGTACGACACAAGAGGGAGTTGAGAGATCAAGTCGAGATTTTTTAGGAATAGTACTCTCCACTTGTTTCTTTTATATTTCTTTTCTAGATGGTGGTGATTACTTTCTATTTCATGTCTGTACAGAAGTATACATGATTTCTGGGTTAAATGTTATTTTATTCAATCTTTCTTTTACTTTTTAATCTTTTGATTTTGAATGTTTTTATCATGGGAACATTATAAATCTTTGCTTCGACATTGTCCTATACACGGCATTCAACAGGAAACACAAATTGAGATTTTCTATCATGGGTTGAATTCACACACGAGGAATCTTGTCGACGCATTAGCCAATGGTCTTTTCCTAGATTGTACTTATAATGATGCTATTGGAATTCTTGAGAGAATTTCTCAGAATGATTATCAATATTCTATCTCTAGAGCTGCACAAGCAAAAGCTACTCCGGGAGTTATTGAATTGGATGCAATATCTGCACTTAGTGCTTAAGTTTCTTCTCTTGAAAATATGATAAAAACATGCAAGGGACTACTGACGTTGTACCCAAACAAGTCGCTCAACAAGTTGATGTTCCTACCTTTTGTTGTGAGATTGTCCACAACATGCAAAGAATGTCTTTTATGTCAGTAACATCTACAACAATTCTTATGGCACCTCTTATAGTAATTCGATGCGCAATCAACAATCTTGGGGAAATCAGAATGTTAGACAAAATGCTACGACATCTCGATATGGGAATGTATCAACTCAAAGAAATTATAATTCAAGATAAGGGTATTACAATAAACAATAGCAGAATTACAATCAACACCCTCAGATGCATCCACAACAAAGTCAAGTCAAATGCATCCACACTAGAATCAGACGCAGCCATAATACTCTTCAATGTTGAATCAACATGTTCAAGAACATCGACGATAATAGTACACACAAGCTTCTCCTTCTGATTCATTAGTAGCCTTTGAGGCTTTAACGCATAAATATATGACTCGCACAGAAGCTATTGTACAAGGGAATTCATATTCTATTCAGGTGTTGGAGGCACAATTAGGACAACTTGCTTCAAACCTGAATACTTGACCACCGTGAACACTACCTAGTGACATGGAAAATCCCAGTGCAAGAGGGAAAGAACACTGTAAGGCTATCACTCTCAGGAATGGTAAAAAAATTGGTGAGCTGACTACAAACTCTACTGTAGCACCTCAAGATACCGGTGAATTGAGCCCTACTGAAAATGTTGAATCTGAAAAGCTTGTCAATGTACCAAACAAGGAAGTTCCACAAATTGTCACTCATATGCCTAATGTCTGAGCATCGAAACTGACGACGCAATCAAACGTGTCGGTGCAATCAGATGTATCTCTACATTTACCTTTTCCATAATGATTCAATGAGAATGAGCAGGATAAGTAGTACCAACAGTTCCTGAACACACTGAAACAACTTTAGGTCAATATTCCTTTAGGCTTACTGATATGGAAACTCTTATCCAAGAATTATGAAAAATTTATGAGAAATTTATGAAGGAGCTCTTATGCAAGAAGAAAAAGCTTAGTGATATGGAAACGCACGTATAGAGGGCTATAGTGCTATTTTAAAAAATAATTTGCCCCCAAAATGAAAGATCCTGGGAGCTTTACTATCCCATGTTCAATTGGCAACCATTATATGGGCAATGCTTTATGCGACTTGGGAGCTAGCATCAACCTAATGCCACTATCTACTTTCAGAAAGTTGGGAGTTGGTCACATGAAACCTACTGCAGTGACATTGCAACTAGTTGATCGATCCTTGACTCAACCTAAAGGGAAAATTAAAGATATCTTAGTTCGTGTGGACAAATTGATTTTTCCGACTGATTTTATCATACTTGACTGCGAAGTAGACATGGAGGTCCCCATAATCTTAAGACTTCCATTTCTAGCCATTGGACGAACTCTTATTGATGTTTACAAAGGTGAACTAACCATGCGACTTAATGATGAGCATGTTACCTTTAGTGCTTTCGAATCTATTCAATTCAAGGAAAAAGAAGAATGCCATACTGTCGATGTGCTAGATGATCTAATCGAGGAAGAACTCAATAACCAAAGCACAGTACTTTCTGAGAAGTTTGCAGTGACATCTGATGGTGAATTCTTAGATAATTGTGACAGGATGGTTGAATCTAATAATACTGAACGCAGGCATGGATGGCAAATTGAATCCTTAGACTTAGCTAACAGAACAACTCCAATTTTCAAGCCATCTATCAACGTCTTAAATACATCTTTCTTGGTGATAAAAATACTCTCCCAGTTACTGTCTCTGCAACACTGGATGTAACTCAAGAAGAGAAATTGGTCCATATTCTTAAGCAACATAAGTGAGCTATTGTTTGGATTATTGTCGATATTCGAGGCATAAGTCAATATTTTTTCATGCATAAGATCAAGTTAGAAGATGAAGGCAAGTAATCAATTGAGCAACAAAGAAGGTTAAACGAGAGGATAAAGGAAGTTGTTAAGAAAGAAATTATAAAATGGCTTGATGTCGGAATTATTTACCCTATTTTTTATAGCAATTGGGTAACTCCAACGCAATGCTTTCCTAAAAAGAGTGGCATCACTGTGGTTAGCAACAAAAAAGATGAATTAATTCCTACACGCATACCTACGGGATGGCGAGTATGTATGGATTTTCCCAGACTTGCTCTTCATCGTTACTTCTCAAGAACAAGGGTACAGTAAGGCAATGATATCCCTTATTCACAAAAAAAAGAGACATATATTGTACAATAAATGTTGTATTGGTAGATAGAATTTAGGATTAAAAGCATGATGCTAGTTTTGATGAAGTCGCAATCTTATTCATTCATACTTATGTATTGTCGATCAAAATATTTTGTCATCTGAATATGACTCATTCATTGGTTTTTTAGGTGATTCAAGTTGCTAGAATGATCAATTTCCTTAGTGAATTCTTGTGTAGCCTTGCTAGTTTCTATTTTACTAGAGAACAAGTAAAAACTCAAGTTTGGGGGTGTGATAATACTAGAAAGAACATATGTTTTATCCCCTGTGATAATACTAGAAAGAACATATGTTTTCTCCCTACTTATTGGTTAATTTCTACCCATTTAGTTATCTTTAACACATATTTTAGCATTTTTTTAGTTCAGTCAATTTCATTTTATAACTTAGTGGATCTTAGCCTATTTATACTTAAATTTGTCATGTTTTGGTACCAATGTCGCTGCATGATTATTTTCAGATTGCGCCCAGAACTGTCGCCGCACCTGACAATTGTCCAGATAATAACAAAAATGTTTGAGCTGTCCAGTCTGGTACAACCAACTTGTACGTACAAAGGCAGCATGATTCTGATGAAAGGACACCTGTGATATGTGGATAAATGTTAATATTGACGTGAAAAAGAAAAGAAAGAGAGGAGTATCTTCTTCAACCTATCTTTAGAAGCTTTTCGACGATGGCGGCTTAAACCTCATACGGGTGAACCGATGTGAAAGCAGTGCATATTAGCTCTTGACAAGAAGCCCTGACTACGACATAAGAAGGAGTTGAGAGATCAAGTCGAGATTTTCTAGGAATAGCACTCTCCACTTGTTTCTTTTATATTTATTTTCTAAACAGTGGTGATCACTTTCCATTTCATGTCTGTATGGAAGTATTCATGAGTTTTGGGTTAAATTTTATTTTATTCAATCTTGATTCTACTATTTAATCTTTGGGTTTGAATGTTTTTAGCAGGAAAGTGTTATTACGATCACTGACACTAGAAAGTGCAGTGACAGTTCAAGCTATCAAGCATGACAACAGAAGTTGCTTAAGGATTAAAGGAATTTTATCCACTTGTTCTTAATAGTGTTCCATTGACATCATCAAAACGTGTTGCTAATGTGCATGTTTAAGTCTTAGATCGATTGGGTTGACTTGTACGAACTTAGGGAAAAACTTTGAACTTTTGGGCCCACACGCCTATATGGCACAGATGGCACCAAATGGCCTAGACTGTGTGTCACACACGGCCTCGAACACTGCCTATCACACGGTCGTCTGGCGTCAAAAAGCCCTAAATTTAGCTTTCATTTTTTTTGGGTTTCTCGTTACACAATTGACTATTTCCCGAAGCAGATTCAACGCGAGTAATCCTAGAACCTACATTGATGATTAACATAACCAATTTTAATGAAGATTCATGGAACAAAACTAATAACGACCCCAACCAACCCAAATAACCCTTCATAAGACAACCACACACTTACCGATGAACGAGCAGCTACTATTCAAATTCTAAATTGTTGGAAGATCATCCACTACCTTTTGCACTACACCTAACACGCAATAGAATTTCTACAATGTCACTAGTCTGATTTAACACGATACAACGACCAACACCTCTAGAAAAACAAATGCATAACAAACTAAACTTGAACACATACCCTTGGATTTATAGCCAAGAATCACACCACTGCCTCAAAAATTAATAGCCCAACGTTTAAAGAATTTTCCGTAAGCAAAATTAAAAGAACAAACGAAAAAGGAAAAATCAAGAAAATTAAAATTTTGAATTGGGGGTTTGCAGCGTGGCTTAGGAAAAATAATAGAGGGAACCTGGGTTTTTTTTTGTTTTGTTGCTAAAATAAATAAAACAAAACAAAAATAAAATAAAATAGAACTAATTTAAAAAAACAGATGGATAAGTACAAATTAATTTAAATACTTAATTTATTTATTTCAAAACTAACCCAAAAGACATAACCCTTCAAAATAAACCACTTGATTTATTATTATATTTTCCTAACAAACTCATTTAAAAAAAAAACAACTTCAAAATTGTTTAGACAACAAAGCATGTTTTATTTTAAATCAGATAAGCTTAGGAACAAAACAATTGAATTGAGACTCGAACCCATGACCCTAGCACATGACTAGAGCCCCTAACCACTGAAACAAATGCACGCTAATGACAAAACCTAACCACCATAACTACTAAAACCTTGGGGTGTTACACTTTGTGCTAGTATTGGATATGATATTTTGAGTTGCCTCCATGATTTAATTGCTCTTAGGATTTTGGGATTTGTTTCGTAATATGTTGACTATTGCTTGAATTTGCTTTTGATGTTTGAAACTATTTTTATGGTCGATTTGGTGTTTATTTGATGATGATATGATAACATGTTGAACAGGTACAAGTTGGAATGACTTATAAGCTTAAAAATGTTGTAGTTTTTGGGTCTAGAGTAGAGTTATTGATATTTGTGTTTTAAAAATGATACCTTTGTATTTTCAATCGTGCAGGAAAAATAGAATAGAGATTCAGTATCGATACCTTATCTCGAGTATCACTACTCGGGGAAGAAAGATCAATACTTTGGCAAGTGTACCGATAATTTTTGAAGTTTGGATTTTTAAGTGAAAAACAATAAGCAATTTTGGTACCGATTTTCCAAGCAGTATCAATACCTCTTGAGAAAAATATCGATACCATGTCTTTAGTTTTGATACCTACGTTGATGTTTTGAGATTTCGCTAAAACGGACCATGTGAAAGTTTAATTATTATTTTAAGGCTATTTGATGTATGTTAGCGTGTAACGACGATAACTAAAGCTTAAGATAGATTCTAAACGTGTAGGAATGTTAAAAGGGAAGACGTTTTGTTGAGAATGACGTTTTACTTGTTGTATTTGACATGAGACGATGGTGTGACACTTTGATATTCAGGCTTGGAAACCAAGCTGGGTATGGGGTGTTATATGATGCCCAGCCTCTTGACGTAGAGATGTCACACACTGTCGGTTCATTTTGCGAGGAGGAAAGTTAATTCTTGGTAAAAATTAGGCCATTTGGCCACTATTTCATGTCATCTTTTCAAACCTTAAATTTGCTGCATAATTGCACAACTATACTTGCATATGACCATTCTAGAGTCATACCAAAACATCACATTTATCCTATTCAAATCATCCAATGCAAAATTTCCACAATTAGAAATCAAAACATATCAATTCAACTTGTTCCATTTCAATCTATTCCTTCACATATATAACTAAAGTACAAACATGCTATTATAACCTACCAACATAATTCAAGGTCATTTCCCAAAACTAACAATTTCAACAAAGTTTAAACATTATCAATTCAAGCATAAGGTAGATCAGAAACTATACTGACATTCAAGGTTAACCAAAAGCATATCACCTATATACATGCCACAAAACTAAGCTTTAAATTATTAAAGGACTACCGAATTGATAAAAGGATAGTGTGAGCTTCTTGTTGATTCGCTTGACACATTTCTCAATTCAACAATCTACAAGGGAAAAAGGAGGCAACAGGTAAGCATATGGAATGCTTAGTAAGTCCATATGAAAATTACCTAACTTACCTTGACATTTCAACAATTTAACAATTAAAACACTTTGGTTTATAACATGATATACTTTGGCATCCTTATACTTTCATGTAGAGTTCAACAACAAAACCAATAGGTTAGTTCATTTGCATCATAAGGACTTGTAACTCAAATTGTCGAAACCAACTTTTATTTTGAGAAACAAAACAAAAATTAGTCGTCGATGAAAATGGGAGTCGTCACCAATCTTTTATTGAAATGTGATTGGATCACCTAAAATAATTGTGGTCTACGAGTTTTAGAAAAATAGATTCGGGAGTCAGTTACATACGAGGAAGGATTAGCACCCTCGTAACGCCCAAAATTTGGTACCAAGTTGATTAATTAGTGTCTTAATGTCGAGAGTTAATAAAAACTATCCTTAGTTAAATTAAATTATTTATTAAGACTTTCTCATTTTGAAAAAAGAAAAATATCACACCCAATGCGTTAGGGCACAACATTTTATTCTCTTCAAGATGAGTTAGTCCAAAAAAACTCGTGTAATAAAATTTAAGAAAATATTTAATTGTTTAAAATTTATGAAGAAATCGCAGCCCAATACGTTAGGGCTCGATTTCATAAAATCTCAAACATTCAATATTTCCTTTATTTTTAAAAAAAAATCTTTATCTCGAGAAATCAACGTGTCACATCCAATACGTTAGGACACACCATATTGAATTCCTGATGACAAGTTTTATTTTGTTTGATTAAAGAGCAATCCTCAATTGTTAGATTTTACGAAGAAAACCGGAACCCAATACGTTAGGGCTCAATTTTCTTAAAAATCCTAAATACGAGTATTATCTCTATTTTGAAAATTTTCTATTTGTAAATTCGTGTAAAAGATTATGTAATGTTATATTGTATGTATACATGTCGCGATAACAAATACAACAATAATAAATACTACAATGGCATAGAAAAAATATAAACAAATAAATAAAAAAATCATTAAAAAAATCAAACACATACAAAGTATCAAATAAATGTGCAAAATGATAAAAAAATGAAAGCATAAATCGAAAAAGAAATGAATGAAATAAAAAGATAAAGAAAAGAAAGTGCATAATATATACATTGAAATTAAAAGACATGCACATAATTTACATATGAAATTTTTGGGTTATAAACTTATATATATACAAAAATATATAAACATATATAGATTATAAAATAGGTATTTAAAAATATATGTATTTGAGCATTTTAAAAAAATAAATATACGCATATATAAATAAATAAATAATAAAAACATTTGCTAAAAATATATATATACATAAATATATACACATGTACATATAAAAGAAAAATATATGTATAGATTTAAAATAATTAAATAACAAATACATTATAGAAATTTAATTAAATATATATATAAAAAACATATGTATATATATGTGAGAAAAATATTAGTTGAGAAAATGAAAAAAATAAAAAAATAAAAATAAAAATACATATATGTATAGATAAAAAAATTACATATAAAAATTAAAAATTACATTATTAAAATCAATTAATTTAAAAAAATAAATTGAACTGCAAATAAAAAATCCAGGGTAAATCCCCAAATAAATAAAGTCCAAAGGACCATATTGAACGCGCGAATAATCTTGGAGGGACAGGAAGGGCAATTTTCCTTTTCCCTCTAAACGGCGTCGTTCCATAGGGACCAAATTAAAAACTGAGAATAAATTAAAGGGTGAATTTAAAAAAATATAAAAACTTAATTATAAACATATTAATGGACGGAGGGGCTAAAAGCGCAATTTGCCCCTCCGCTCAAAAAACGCGCGGATCCTAGTCCGGATCGGGTCGGATTCGGGTCAACCCAGGCCTAAACGGCACCGTTTCAATTGGCTATTTAAGCCAAAAAAGTTTCAAAAATAATTCATTTTCATTCCTCTTTTAAAAAAAAACCAAGAAACCTTCAAAAAAAATCCTCTCCCTTCCCTAGTTCGTCCGGCTAGGGTCCGGCCATCGGGCGACATCGGCCACCATGCCGACCGCTGATCTCCAGCGCCGGTGCCGCCGTCTGTGGTGGCCAAAAAAGGGGAAAATCCCCTATTCGGTTCCTTTGGCCTCTCTAAGCCCAAATCTTGGCTCAAATCCTTCAAAAATCGCCACAAAACACCTCAAAATCCCTTGGAACCCCTCGACTTCCGTTTGTCTATCCTCGGAGACGAGCCTCGACCGCCCAACGGCGTTTCAAAAGGAAAAATGAAAGTAAGTTTTTACTTTAATGTTTTATTTTATTTTAATAACAAAAAACTAAAAAGCAAATAATAAACGAAATAAAAACAACAACCTTTTAGTGTTCCGATTGGTTCTCTTTTTGTGAAAATAATAGCCCATTTTATTGATTTTCCGAATCCCCCTTACAATATATTGGTGGCTTTTTTATAGCCGAATGAAACAATATCATAAAGGAATCAAATCTTTTTTCTTTGATTCGTAATCTTTTTCTTTCCATATACTGCTGTTTGCTTTCTTGATATGCAGGTATAGGGGCGCGGATCGTACGAAGATTTCCTTAGAAACCCTAGGGTTTCTGTCTATTGTTTTGGGCCTGATTAATTTTGGGCCTCTGTTTGGTTTAGGCCACATAGGCCCGTTTGTAATTCGGGTCCTTTAGACCCGGGCCAAAATAGGGTATTACAGCTGCCCCTTTTTGCTTGTTATTGTGTAACATAGGACCTTGGAACTCTTCTTCTTCAAGTAGCCTCATTCCTTCCTACTGCAACTTCAGAGGTTCTTCCATCTACTCCACTGCAATGCTAGAAAGATAGAATTTGTTGTTTCTCAAAAGAACAAGATTTTCTATCTTTAATCTACTCCACTGCAACTTCAGGGAGATAAGACTTATAGCTTCAACTTGATCTACTGCCACTTAAGATGAATTTGATGCGATCTGCTCTACTGTAATTCTAGAGAGATAAGATCCATCATTCTAATCCACTCCACTATAACTTTAGGGAGATAGAATTTTTTTATTTAGTCTGCCCCACTGCAATTTCAGGGGGATAAGACTCACTTTTTTGGGTCTGCTCCACTGCAACTTCAGGGAGATACGACCTGATATGATCTGCTCTTTGCAACTTCAGAGAGATAAGATCTGTGGTTTTAATCCGCTCTACTGCAACTTCAGGGAGATAGGATTATTGGCTTTAATATGCTCCACTGCAACTTCAGGGAAATAAGATTTTCCATATTCAGTCTTTTAAATTACAATGTTGGGGAAACGAGATTCGCCGTCGTAGCTTCAATCTGTTCCACTACACTGCCAGGGGAGTAAGATTCGTCGTTGTGGCTTTAATCTATTCCACTAAAAATGCTAAAGATATAGGATTCACTGCCCACAGCTTTAATCTGCTTCGCTTTAGCTATTTCAAGTCCTAACGCTAGTGAGATAAGATTCGCTGCCCTCAGCTTTAATCTGCTCCACTGCAACGCTAGGGAAACAAGATTCGCTACCTTTAGCTTTAATCTGTTCCACTATAATGCGAAAGAGATAGGATTCATTGCCCACAGCTTCAATCCGCTCCACTTCAGCTAATCCAAGCTTTAACGCCAAGGAGATAAGATTCGCCGTCGCGGCTTCAATCTTTTCCATTGCAACGTCAAGGTGATAAGACTAATTTCTTCGATCTACTTCACTACCAGCACAGGAAGGCAAGATCTGCTATTTTCAACCTACTCCACTGCTGCTCAGGGAGACAAGGCTGGTATCTTCGATCTACTTCACTACCAATACAGGAAGACAAGATCTGCTATTTTCAACCTACTCCACTGCTACTCAGGAAGATAAGGCTGAAATATCACCGGTTTGTTCTCTAGGGATCATGACCTGTATAATTCAACTCATGAACCTAATTATGCCTAGTGATTAGGATGTCATGATCAAAATGAATCAAATGCTCCCAGCTAGACGTGTATGTAGAATGTCCCTTTTTTCGAGAATGATCCCTCATTATCACTCAAGTTATCATTACTCAAAGTTTATTAAGGCTTTATCGCTGACGTGCTACAATGCCTTTTGCTCAACTGGCATCAAATTGCCCCCACTGTGAACTTCAAAGTTCAATTCACTGGGACGCAAAATTTGGCTTTTCCTCAATCTTCTCCTTTCGTACCTCAAGGATGCAGATCATGAAACACCTTGGTTCTTTACACCATTCCCCATGTATCATACTAAATTCTTATGCACAAATGAAGAATTTCTTTTCTAAAGGGAACTTCTTACTATCTCTTTAAGCTTTGTCATCAATCAAGATTTCTTGTCATCTCGTTCAATCAACATTGGGACAACAAAATCTGAAAGAACAGTCTTGATTTAGGCTTTCCTTCTTTAACATTTCAACTTTTAAACTTGGTGCGTTCTAAACAATAGTCATGTTTCAGGTTACTAAATTATTTAGAAATTCCCAGAGTAATATGCAAAACTTCTTTTGTGAAAGTTTATTAGTTCATTAATCATTATTCTAATGGAACATGTTTGCACAAAGATCATAATACTAACTAAGAGATGAATTAATTTGAGGCATAATTCGAATAATAGAAAAGGAATTTATTGATAGCAAGTGTCTTGAAAAGAAAAAGTATTCAAGAACAGCAAATAATGAAGTATTACAAGAACAAACAAATTCGGTACAAGTAATATGAAAACTAGGTGCCTTGGATATCACAGCTTGAACTTCTCTGTGCAAACTAGGAAACGTTCTGAATTTAACATGTGTTTAGGAGATCCACAGTACTTTGTCAATGACCCAAGATGTCGCATATCCTTTTCCTATTGATTTAAGTATAGCAAGATCACCACATGCCCCAATCTAATCAATATTTGAGCCACCCTTTTCGGGTTTTCAACTCAAATCATCCTTGGTCTCAAGGCTCCCTTTTGCGGGTTTTCACCTTGGCCCCCTTTTTTTTACATCAGAGCGCCTTTTGCGGTTTTTCACTTCGATTCCTCCTTTTCCTTCAAGTGAAATATTTCTTAACTGAATCTGAATTTACAGGATTCAGTAAATTTTGACCATCCATTTCACTCAAAAACAAAGCACCTCCAGAAAAAGCCTTTTTTACGACATAAGGTCCTTCGCAGTTTGGCATCCATTTCCCTCTGAAATCCTTTTGTAGAGGGAGAATTTTCTTCAACACCAAGTCCTCTTCATGAAATTCTCTAGTACGGACCTTTTTGTTATATGCTCTCATCATTCGTTTCTAGTACATTTGACCATGACGAATAGCTTTTAATCTTTTTTCCTCTATCAAATCCAACTGATCATATTGAGATTGGACCCATTCAGCATCATCCAATTTTAACTCAGCCAATACCTGGAGAGAAGGGATTTCAATTTCAATGGGTAAAACTGCCTTCATCTCGTAAACCAAAGAAAAAGGTGTTGCCCCAGTAGAAGTCCTGATAGATGTTCGGTAAGAAAGAAGAGCGAATGGTAACTTCTCATGCGAATCCTTGTAAGTTTCAGCTATTTTCGCCACAATCTTCTTGATATTTTTGTTGGCTACCTCCATTGCACCATTCATTTTTGGACGATACAGTGATGAATTATGGTGCTTAATACTGAACTGGTTGCAGACTTCCATTATTGTGCTGTTATTCAAATTTAGCACATTGTCAGATATGATCCTTTGGGCATTCCATATCGACATATGATCTCTTTCTTCAAAAACTTACTGACTGCTGACTTCATGACATTAGCATATGAGGCTGCTTCTACCCACTTAGTGAAGTAGTCAATAACCACAAAAATGAAACGATGTCCATTAGAAGCCTTCGGCGATATTGGCCCAATGACATCCATCCCCCACATGGAGAAAGGCCATGGAGAAGTCATAACATGAAGAGGTGTAGGAGGCGCGTGCATTTTATCCCCATAAATTTGGCATTTATGGCATTTCTTGGCATAGTTGATGCAATCTCCTTCCATGGAGGACCAGTAATATCTGAATCTCATGATCTGTCTAGCCATGGTGAATCCATTGGCATGTGTTCCACAAATACCCTCATAGACTTCTTCTAAAATTTCCTTAGCCTCTACAGCATCCATGCACCTCAACAATACTCGATCCTTTCCCCTTTTGTATAGAATCTCTCCATCTAAAACATAGTCAATAGCTAGCCTCCTCAATGTCCTTTTATCATTCTCTGTTGCCTGATCAGGATATTCGCGATTCTTCACATATAGCAATATTTCTTGGTACCAGGGACAATTATCATTCTCCACTTCTTCAATATTGTAGCAGTGGGCTGGAATATCATAAATACTGATTTGAATGGGCTTCATGTCCTCTAATTTATTCACTTTAATCATGGAGGCTAAAGTAGCAAGAGCATCAACCATCTGATTTTCTTCTCGTGGGAGATAATAAAAGGTAATGTTGTCAAACTCTTTAATCAATTCCAGAACCAATCTCCGATAACGGATCAACTTGGGGTCTCTCGTGCCCCATTCCCCTTTTAATTGGTATATTACCAATGCCGAGTCTCCATATACTTCTAATGTCTTAATTTTCCATTCTATGGGCGCTCGGATACCCATGATACAAGCTTCATACTCAGCCATGTTATTAGTGTAATCGAATTCCAATTTACTGGAGAAAGGATGATAATCTCCATTTGAAGATACCAAGATTGCCCCAATCCCATTACCTAATGCATTCGAAGCCCGTCAAAGTTTAACTTCCAAGATTGATTTTCTTGAAGACCCTCTTCAGCAATTGCCACATACATCTAGTCTTCATTCGGGAAGTCAAAGTCCAGCAGTTCATAATCTTCTAAAGCTCTACTAGCCAAGAAATCTGCTATCGCACTCCCTTTAATGGCCTTCTGACTTACATATACTATATCGAACTCGGAGAGTAAGATTTTCCATCTAGCCATTCTTTCATTCAACGCCGTTGACTCCATCATATACTTTAAAAGGTCTAATTTTGAAATTAGCCAAGTCGTATAATAGAGTAAGTATTGCCTCAACCTCTTTGTCGTCCAAATCAAGGCACAACATAATTTTTCGACAGACGACTATCTCATTTCACAACCAGTGAATTTCTTACTAATATAGTATATCACATTTTCTTTCTTTCCAGTGGCATCATGTTGACCCAGCACACATCCCATGGAATTATCGAACACCGTTAAATACAAAATCAAGGGTCTATCTGCACTAGGTGGTGACAGCACTGAGTATTGGATATGTATTACTTTATCTTTTCAAAAGCTTCCTGGAACTCTTCATTCCAAACACCTGGATTATGTTTCTTCAGAAGACGAAATATGGGGTCACATTTCTCGGTCAACTGTGAAATGAACCGAGCAATATAATCCAGTCGTCTTAAGAAACCTCAAACCTCTTTCTGAGTACGTGGTGATGGTAAATCTCGTATTGCCTTGACTTTGTCTGGGTCAATCTCGATTCCTTTTTCACTGACTACAAAGCCCAGCAACTTTCCTGACCTGACTCCAAAAGTGCATTTTGTTGGATTGAGTTTGAGCTGAAACTTTCTTAGTCTTAAGAACAATTTTCTCAGGACCTGCACCTGCTTCTCCTCTGTTCTGGATTTGGCAATCATATCATCAACATAAACCTCAATCTCTTTGTGCATCATGTCGTGGAACAAGGCTACCATGGCTCTCTGATATGTTGCTCCCGTATTCTTTAATCCGAATGGCATTACTTTGTAGCAAAATGTTCCCCACAAAGTAATGAATGTAGTCTTTCCCTTATCTTCGGGGTGCATCTTTATCTAATTGTATCCTGAGAAACCATCCATGAATGAAACCAGTGAATATCCCACCGTATTATCCACCAAAGTATCGATATGTGGCAATGGGAAATTGTCTTTTGGGCTAGCTTTGTTCAAATCTCTATAATCCATGCACATTTGCACTTTTCCATCTTTTTTAGGGACTGGGATGATGTTGACTACCCATTCAGAATATTTGACCTCCTGTAAAAACCCAGCATCAAACTGCTTCTTGACTTCCTCTTTTATTTTAAGTACAATATCGAGCCTCATTCTTCTTAACTTCTGTTGAACTGGCTAACAATCCTTCCTTATAGGTAGGCGATGCACTATAATGTCAATGCTCAACCCGAGCATATCTTGGTAAGACCATGGGAAGACATCTTTGAATTCTTGGAGTAATTCGATGAGATCTCTTCTTGTCTTTACAGAAATATCAGTTCCAATTTTCACATTTTTCCCTTCTTCCAAGCTCACAACTTCTATTGCTTCCTTGTGAGGTAGAATTTGTTTTTCTTCCTGTTCTACCATTCTCAACAAGTCTAAAAATAAACCACCATCTACGTCACCTTCAAAGTCCTGTGATCCCCCTAAACACATGTTTTGTTCAAGAGGAAACTCTGAGTTTGTAGCAGCATCATTCACGTCATTGATATACAAGGACCTAATACGGCTACAAAAGAATATATGAATTTATGTACAATTATTTGTGCAATATGATTATAAATGAAAGAATAATTTAATATATTTACTCGCATGGAAAGAATAAAAGAATATTTGCTCGAAAGAGTTGTATTTTATTAAATAATGATATTTGAACATAAGCCTTTTTCACAAAAGAGTTCTTATTATTTCTAGGCTAAAACAACAAGTTTGTTCTGAATATTACTCTGAGACAGTTCTAAAGACTTCCGGTATTTCTTCTGCAGTCCAATTATCTAGAACACTTCCAGGTTCATAAGGATAAATGCCCAATAAACTCCCTTCTTCCTTTGTATCCTCACAAATGGCGTTGATGTGCATATTTTCCAATGTTTCCTCGATGCTTTCCTCAACTAGTATCTTCCTTTCAGAATGAATGATCCCTCTAGATACGAAGGTTTTGGAAATGTGGGGAATTATCATTGGCTCATATTTGATTTCCTCCCCACTTAAATGCGCCATTCTTCTTTCCTGCCTTCTTTCTAACTCCTTCTTTCTCTATCCTCTATCTGACTTGTACCCTAAGCCAAAGTTGTCTTGTTTCTCTTTTAGCACTGGAATCTTAGTTTTCCCTTGAAGATATTTCCCTAATCCTCTTCTGGGTAAAGCTCCATTCCCCACCAACAGTTGCAAACCTATCTCCATAGTTTTGGAAATATTAGGCACCAGAATCTTGCTCCCTTCAGGAATAAATGTTGCATTTACAAACTCCAGAGATCGAAAAGAACATTCCACCTACTCGTCATTAATCTCTAAGTATGGCGCCTCATTGGATACAGCTGCTATAATATCCTCTTCGGCGTTTATTGTCACCAGTCGACATTCTGATACTAACTTTAGCTTCTGATACAATGATGACGGCACAGCCCCCGCCGAATGTATCCATGGTCTCCCCAATAAGCAACTGTAGGAGGGTTTAATGTCCATCACAAGAAAATCCACCTCATAAACTGTTAGGCCAATTAATAAGGGTATCTCAATTCTTCCCATGACCTTTCTTTCTGTACCATCAAACGCCCTCACTATATTTTGGCATGTTTTCATGTGCGAGCTGTCTATGGGAAACCTGTTAAGTGTGGATAATGGCAACACATTCAAAGCTGATCCATTGTCAATCAACACTCCTGAAAAAGTATACCCCTTGCATCGTGTAGTGATATGCAAAGCCTTGGTAGACCCCATGCCCCAAGTGGTATTTCATCATCATTGAAGAATATGAAATTATCAGCACTGATATTATTGACCAACCAATCTAATTTGCCGACAGAAATATTGTTGGCCACATAGGTCTCGTTCAGCACCTTCATCAACGCACTTCGGTGCACTTTTGAATTCAAGAGTAAGGCTAGTACAGATGGACCCAGTTGTTTATGCAACTGTTCGACGACAGTATACTCACTATGCTTCAAAAATTTGAGGAATTCCACAGCTTCTTCCTCTTTCACTGGCTTAGATAACACAAGCTCAGCTATTTTCCCTTTTTGTTCCACTATTACGGCCCTTCCTTTCACAGGTTCTGGATCGGAACTCACACCCTGGTCCTTTGTAGTC